>NC_092158.1:103807781-103840281 GCF_045791955.1 Oncorhynchus clarkii lewisi | reverse complement strand
CAGACAGAAGGGAGGAGGTGAGAGGTCAATACATACAGACAGAAGGGAGGAGGTGAGAGGTCAATACATACAGACAGAAGAAGGGAGGAGGTGAGAGGTCAATACATACAGACAGAAGAAGGGAGGAGGTGAGAGGTCAATACATACAGACAGAAGGGAGGAGGTGAGAGGTCAATACATACAGACAGAAGGGAGGAGGTGAGAGGTCAATACATACAGACAGAAGAAGGGAGGAGGTGAGAGGTCAATACATACAGACAGAAGGGAGGAGGTGAGAGGTCAATACATACAGACAGAAGGGAGGAGGTGAGAGGTCAATACATACAGACAGAAGAAGGGAGGAGGTGAGAGGTCAATACATACAGACAGAAGAAGGGAGGAGGTGAGAGGTCAATACATACAGACAGAAGAAGGGAGGAGGTGAGAGGTCAATACATACAGACAGAAGAAGGGAGGAGGTGAGAGGTCAATACATACAGACAGAAGAAGGGAGGAGGTGAGAGGTCAATACATACAGACAGAAGAAGGGAGGAGGTGAGAGGTCAATACATACAGACAGAAGAAGGGAGGAGGTGAGAGGTCAATACATACAGACAGAAGAGAAAGAAGAAAATATAAGTTTTCCTCATGAGCCTCAGAATGGAGGAGGACTGGGAAGATGTGCAATATTATTATTATGATTACATAATATTTAACATGAACGATTAAGACAGAGACAGAGAGAGAGAGAGAGAGAGAGAGAGAGAGAGAGAGAGAGAGAGAGAGAGAGAGAGAGAGAAAGAGAGACAGAGAGACAGAGAGACAGAGAGAGAGAGAGAGAGAGAGAGAGAGAGAGAGAGAGAGAGAGAGAGAGAGAGAGAGAGAGAGAGAAAAAAAAACGCTGACCATAACAATGCTGTTGTAAAATGAAGGCCATCTACTTGAGATCTTCCAACCGCTGACAAGAAATAAACGACTCTCGTAAAAAACAAGTCATTTCATGTTTAATAATGAAAAGCATGAAACCACAGCCTATGTGTTTACGTGTTCAGCATATGAGTGTTGAATTATGTCTCATTTCACCCCAGGACAGAAACAACGCTGATTCCTCCTAACTGGGCAGATAACTGAAACTGAGAGGTAGAGGAAGGAGAGGAAGGAGAGGAAGGAGAGGAAGGAGTGAGGGAAATTGATTCTAAACATCCATAGAAATATAGAAAATACCTCTGGCCTGCCACAGATACATACAACAACAGTAGAAAATACTTCTGGCCTGCCACAGATACATACAACAACAGTAGAAAATACCTCTGGCCTGTCACAGATACATACAACAACAGTAGAAAATACCTCTGGCCTGTCACAGATACACACAACAACAGTAGAAAATACCTCTGGCCTGCCACAGATACATACAACAACAGTAGAAAATACCGCTGGCCTGCCACAGATACACACAACAACAGTAGAAAATACCTCTGGCCTGTCACAGATACACACAACAACAGTAGAAAATACCTCTGGCCTGCCACAGATACACACAACAACAGTAGAAAATACCTCTGGCCTGTCACAGATACACACAACAACAGTAGAAAATACCTCTGGCCTGCCACAGATACACACAACAACAGTAGAAAATACCTCTGGCCTGCCACAGATACATACAACAACAGTAGAAAATACCTCTGGCCTGCCACAGATACATATAACAACAGTAGAAAATACCTCTGGCCTGCCACAGATACATACAACAACAGTAGAAAATACCTCTGGCCTGCCACAGATACATACAACAACAGTAAAAAATACCTCTGGCCTGCCACAGATACATACAACAACAGTAGAAAATACCTCTGGCCTGCCACAGATACATACAACAACAGTAAAAAATACCTCTGGCCTGCCACAGATACATACAACAACAGTAGAAAATACCTCTGGCCTGCCACAGATACATACAACAACAGTAAAAAATACCTCTGGCCTGCCACAGATACATATAACAACAGTAGAAAATACCTCTGGCCTGCCACAGATACCCACAACAACAGTAGAAAATACCTCTGGCCTGCCACAGATACATACAACAACAGTAGAATTAAACAGCACATCCAATTTGGGATAATAATCAAGGTTATGCTAATTTCCGATCCAGTTGTAAATAGTGTTTATTATTTAGGATAATTAGAATCAAATGAAGTAGGCTGGAGGGGGCCGGAGGGAGGAGGCTGCTGGCAGGAAGAGGGGGATGGAGGAGGCAGGAGGGAGGAGGGTTCTGGCAGGAAGAGGGGGAGCGAGGAGGCAGGAGGGGGCCAGAGGGGGAGGGGGCCAGGACTGGTGACTGATGACACAGTGTGAATAGCAACATCAGAACATTCATCATAGCAGCCATTTTAGACTTAAAGTCCCTCAACAAACCCAGGGTGAATTACAGTCGTGTAGCAGAATGCACAATGGTCTGCCTGACTGGCAACGCGTGCTACACACAAATCTGTCCCCCTCACACTGCACGCGTCCATCACAAAGCAGTTCCCCCAGACATCTACCCCATAAAAATGCACCTCTAAGAAATAATGTCCAGATTTCCAGATACCTGGACTAAAACAAGCCCTGGAAACGTATCCAGTGAGGAGTTCTGCTGATAACCAACAGTCAAGTACATATCAATGGGAGTAAAACAGGGTTTCAGGGTTGAAGAAGTATGAAACACCAAGGTTTCAGCACACGGTGCCTCCTTCAGGGTCGAAGAAGTATAAAACACCAAGGTTTCAGCGCACGGTGCCTCCTTCAGGGTTGAAGAAGTATAAAACACCAAGGTTTCAGCACACGGTGCCTCCTTCAGGGTTGAAGAAGTATAAAACACCAAGGTTTCAGCGCACGGTGCCTCCTTCAGGGTTGAAGAAGTATAAAACACCAAGGTTTCAGCACACGGTGCCTCCTTCAGGGTTGAAGAAGTATAAAACACCAAGGTTTCAGCACACGGTGCCTCCTTCAGGGTCGAAGAAGTATGAAACACCAAGGTTTCAGCACACGGTGCCTCCTTCAGGGTTGAATAAGTATAAAACACCAAGGTTTCAGCGCACGGTGCCTCCTTCAGGGTTGAAGAAGTATAAAACACCAAGGTTTCAGCGCACGGTGCCTCCTTCAGGGTTGAAGAAGTATAAAACACCAAGGTTTCAGCGCACGGTGCCTCCTTCAGGGTTGAAGAAGTATAAAACACCAAGGTTTCAGCGCACGGTGCCTCCTTCAGGGTTGAAGAAGTATAAAACACCAACATTTCAGCGCCCGCACCTTCAGGGTCGAAGAAGTATTCGGAGTGTGCATCAACTCATGCTTTCACTAGACTATTAGAAACTGCTTGTAAACTGTTATTACTTTGTGACACATACAGGAGAATGATTTAGAAAATGTTTAATCATGCTTATATTTTTTGGAAGCATATATATATATATATATAGATGGTATTGAATTGTTCATCAGACAATGAAATAACATATCTTTCATGCAGAAACACCCAACCCATCAATTAGGGCATGAGAGAGAGAAGAGGTGTCATTGGGGGGAACCAGATGACATACATGAGACCTCCTCACAGAGATCCTACCAGAACCAAGACCTCCTCACAGAGATCCTACCAGAACAAAGACCTTGTCACAGAGATCCTAACAGAACCAAGACCTCCTCACAGAGATCTTACCAGAACTAAGACCTCCTCACAGAGATCCTACAAGAACCCAGACGTCCTCACAGAGATCCTACCAGAACCCAGATGTCCACACAGAGATCCTACCAGAACCAATACCTGCCCAAAGAGATCCTACCAGAACCAAGACCTCCCCTCAGAGATCCTACCAGAACCAAGACCTCTCCACAGAGATCCTACCAGAAACAAAACCTTCTCACAGAGATCCTACCAGAACAAAGACCTCCTCACAGAGATCCTACCAGAACTAAAACCTCCTCACAGAGATCCTACCAGAACCCAGACCTCCTCACATAGATCCTACCAGAACCAAGGCCGATCCACAGAGATCCTACCAGAACCAAGGCCTTCTCACAGAGATCCTAACCAGAACTAAGACCTCCTAACAGAGATCCTACCAGAACTAAAACCTCCTCACAGAGATCCTACCAGAACCCAGACCTCCTCACAGAGATCCTACCAGAACCAAGACCTATCCACAGAGATCCTACCAGAACCAAGACCTCACCTCAGAGATCTTACCAGAACCCAGAGATCCTAACAGAACCCAGACCTCCCCACAGAGATCCTACCAGAACCAAGACCTCCCCACAGAGATCCTACCAGAAGCCAACCCATACTTCCCCACAGAGATCCTACCAGAACCCATGCAGTACCTCCACACATCGATTCTACCAGAACCCATACAAGACCTACCCACAGAGATCCTACCAGAACCCAGACCTACCCACAGAGATTCTACAAGATCCCATAAAGCAGGGAGGAGCCACATTTTGTGGCTGGGAGCAACAACACATTCAGCTTCTTGAGCTTTTCTTCTTCTCTTCTACCTCCATTACAGAGTACAGTTCCTGACAGGCTCCTGAAGGCCTCCATTACAGAGTACAGTTCCTGACAGGCGCCTGAAGGCCTCCATTACAGAGTACAGTTCCTGACAGGCTCCTGAAGGCCTCCATTACAGAGTACAGTTCCTGACAGGCTCCTGAAGGCCTCCATTACAGAGTACAGTTCCTGACAGGCTCCTGAAGGTCTCCACCACAGAGTACAGTTCCTGACAGGCTCCTGAAGGCCTCCATTACAGAGTACAGTTCTTGACAAACTCCTGGAGGTCTCCACTACAGAGTACAGTTCCTGACAGACTCCTGGAGGTCTCCACTACAGAGTACAGTTCCTGACAGACTCCTGGAGGTCTCCACTACAGAGTACAGTTCCTGACAGACTCCTGGAGGTCTCCACTACAGAGTACAGTTCCTGACAGACTCCTGGAGGTCTCCACTACAGAGGACAGTTCCAGACTGATGATTATTTTATGAATAGTTATTGAATCTATTTATATCTATTTATATATAGTTATATAATCTATTTATATAGTCATATAATCTATTTATATATAGTAATATAATCTATTTATATAGTCATATAATCTACATATATATAGTAATATAATCTATTTATATATATAGTCATATAATCTACTTATATATAATACAGACCTACTGAACAGACCTACTGAACAGACTTACAGAACTGACCTATAGAACAGACCTACTGAACAGACCTACTGAACAGACATACTGAACAGACCTACTGAACAGACCTATAGAACAGACCTACTGAACAGACCTACTGAACAGACCTACTGAACAGACCTACTGAACAGACCTACTGAACAGACCTACTGAAAAGACCTACTGAACAGACCTACTGAACAGACCTACTGAACAGACCTACTGAACAGACCTATAGAACAGACCTACTGAACAGACCTACTGAACAGACCTATAGAACAGACCTACTGAACAGACCTACTGAACAGACCTATAGAACAGACCTATAGAACAGACCTACTGAACAGACCTACTGAACAGACCTATAGAACAGACATACTGAACAGACCTACTGAACAGACCTGTAGAACAGATCTACTGAACAGACCTATAGAACAAACCTACTGAACAGACCTATAGAACAGACCTATAGAACAGACATACTGAACAGACCTACTGAACAGACCTATAGAACAGACCTACTGAACAGACCTACTGAACAGACCTATAGAACAGACCTATAGAACAGACATACTGAACAGACCTACTGAACAGACCTATAGAACAGACCTACTGAACAGACCTACTGAACAGACCTACTGAACAGACCTTTAGAACCGATGTAGGAAAAGGGTACCTTTCGGACAGACAAGCTAGACACACACACACACACACACAAAACACACACTCACACAAGTACGTACACACAGCGAGTGGAACTGACCGTCAGTTGCGACCTCTCACAGCTCATGGGTTGGCCTGGAATCTGAAAGAAAAGAACAAACAACTGTCATGGGGCGATCTGGGACTGGAACATTCCTTTCATGGGGGTGGGGGGGATCTCGGACTGGAACATTCCTTTCATGGGGGTGGGGGGGATCTCGGACTGGAACATTCCTTTCATGGGGGGGGGGGATCTGGGACTGGAACATTCCTTTCATGGGGGGGGGGCGATCTGGGACTGGAACATTCCTTTCATGGGGGGGGGGCGATCTGGGACTGGAACATTCCTTTCATGGGGGTGGGGGGGATCTCGGACTGGAACATTCCTTTCATGGGGGGGGGGCAATCTGGGACTGGAACATTCCTTTCATGGGGGGGGGGGGGGATCTCGGACTGGAACATTCCTTTCATGGGGGTGGGGGGGATCTCGGACTGGAACATTCCTTTCATGGGGGGGGGCGATCTCGGACTGGAACATTCCTTTCATGGGGGGGGGGGGATCTCGGACTGGAACATTCCTTTCATGGGGGGGGGGGGGGATCTCGGACTGGAAAATTCCTTTCATGGGGGGGGGGGGGATCTCGGACTGGAACATTCCTTTCATGGGGGGGGGGGGGGGGGGCGATCTCGGACTGGAAAATTCCTTTCATGGGGGGGGGGGGATCTCGGACTGGAACATTCCTTTCATGGGGGGGGGGGGGGGGGGGATCTCGGACTGGAACATTCCTTTCATGGGGGGGGATCTCGGACTGGAACATTCCTTTCATGGGGGGGGGATCTCGGACTGGAACATTACTTTAATCTGTGTCTTACATTATTAATATATAACCATTGATTGTTGCAGAATATAACTTATAAATGACCCAATCACAACCAACAATATGAATCCATCCAAAATAAAACCAACATGAATTCACACACAGACCCCCAGATCATTTGAACCGTTTCCCTTCGGATCACAGACCACATAGAATAGATGATATTGTAGTTAAAAAATAACTACAGCCCAGAGATACTGAGGAGCACAGTGATGATCTCAGCTACATTACTGTAATGTAAAGGAACATTCTCAACTACATTACTGTAATGTAAAGGAACATTCTGAACCACATTACTGTAATGTAAAGGAACATTCTAAACCACATTACTGTAATGTAAAGGAACATTCTCAACTACATTACTGTAATGTAAAGGAACATGCTCAACTACACTCACAACACTCTCTCTACAGTTTAAAGTCACTGAGAGACAGATCCTCACTACACTCACTACACTCTCTCTACCGTTTAATGTCACTGAGAGACAGATCCTCACTACACACAACACTCTCTCTACAGTTTAATGTCACTGAGAGACAGATCCTCACTACACTCACAACACTCTCTCTACTGTTTAATGTCACTGAGAGACAGATCCTCACTACACTCACAACACTCTCTCTACAGTTTAATGTCACTGAGAGACAGATCCTCACTACACTCACAACACTCTCTCTACTGTTTAATGTCACTGAGAGACAGATCCTCACTACACTCACAACACTCTCTCTACAGTTTAATGTCACTGAGAGACAGATCCTCACTACACTCACAACACTCTCTCTACTGTTTAATGTCACTGAGAGACAGATCCTCACTACACTCACAACACTCTCTCTACAGTTTAATGTCACTGAGAGACAGATCCTCACTACACTCACAACACTCTCTCTACAGTTTAATGTCACTGAGAGACAGATCCTCACTACACTCACAACACTCTCTCTACAGTTTAATGTCACTGAGAGACAGATCCTCACTACACACAACAATCTCTCTACAGTTTAATGTCACTGAGAGACAGATCCTCACTACACTCACAACACTCTCTCTACCGTTTAATGTCACTGAGAGACAGATCCTCACTACACTCACAACACTCTATCTACAGTTTAATGTCACTGAGAGACAGATCCTCACTACACTCACAACACTCTCTCTACAGTTTAATGTCACTGAGAGACAAATCCTCACTACACTCACAACACTCTCTCTACAGTTTAATGTCACTGAGAGACAGATCCTCACTACACTCACAACACTCTCTCTACAGTTTAATGTCACTGAGAGACAGATCCTCACTACACTCACAACACTCTCTCTACAGTTTAATGTCACTGAGAGACAGATCCTCACTACACTCACAACACTCTCTCTACAGTTTAATGTCACTGAGAGACAGATCCTCACTACACACAACAATCTCTCTACAGTTTAATGTCACTGAGAGACAGATCCTCACTACACTCACAACACTCTCTCTACCGTTTAATGTCACTGAGAGACAGATCCTCACTACACTCACAACACTCTATCTACAGTTTAATGTCACTGAGAGACAGATCCTCACTACACTCACAACACTCTCTCTACAGTTTAATGTCACTGAGAGACAAATCCTCACTACACTCACAACACTCTCTCTACAGTTTAATGTCACTGAGAGACAGATCCTCACTACACTCACAACACTCTCTCTACAGTTGAATGTCACTGAGAGACAGATCCTCACTACACTCACAACACTCTCTCTACAGTTTAATGTCACTGAGAGACAGATCCTCACTACACTCACAACAATCTCTCTACAGTTTAATGTCACTGAGAGACAGATCCTCACTACACACAACAATCTCTCTACAGTTTAATGTCACTGAGAGACAGATCCTCACTACACTCACAACAATCTCTCTAAAGGTTAATATCACTGAGAGACAGATCCTCACTACACTCACAACACTCTCTCTACAGTTTAATGTCACTGAGAGACAGATCCTCACTACACTCACAACACTCTCTCTACAGTTTAATGTCACTGAGAGACAGATCCTCACTACACTCACAACAATCTCTCTACAGTTTAATGTCACTGAGAGACAGATCCTCACTACACTCAAAACAATCTCTGCTTCCCAAATAGCACGCTATTACCTTTATAGTGGCTTCTGACCACGGCCCATACGTCTCTGGTAAAGAGTAGCACACTATATAGGGAATACAGGGTGCCGTTTGGAACACAGGCTCAGAACACTTAACGTCTTGGCTTTGTTGTTCTTCCTCCTCTCTTCTGTTCTCAGACGGACTACTTCTAGCCATTAGTGAGGGATTGGGTCTTCTCTGTCCGTTAGTGAGGGTGTGTGTCTTCTCTGTCCATTAGTGAGGGTGTTTTCTCTGTCCGTTAGTGAGGGTGTTGTCTTCTCTGTCCGTTAGTGAGGGTGTGTCTTCTCTGTACATTAGTGAGGGTGTGTGTCTTCTCTGTCCGTTAGTGAGGGTGTGTCTTCTCTGTCCGTTAGTGAGGGTGTTGTCTTCTCTGTCCGTTAGTGAGGGTGTGTGTTATCTCTGTCCGTTAGTGAGGGTGTGTGTTATCTCTATCCGTTAGTGAGGGTGTGAGTTATCTCTATCCGCTAGTGAGGGAGTGAATTATCTCTATCCGCTAGTGAGGGTGTGCGTTATCTCTATCCGCTAGTGAGGGTGTGCGTTATCTCAATCTGCTAGTGAGGGTGTGAGTTCTCTCTATCTGCTAGTGAGGGTGTGAGTTATCTCTATCCGTTAGTGAGGGTGTGTGTTATCTCTATCCGCTAGTGAGGGTGTGAGTTATCTCTATCTGATAGTGAGGGTGTGAGTTATCTCTATCCGCTAGTGAGGGTGTGAGTTCTCTCTATCTGCTAGTGAGGGTGTGAGTTATCTCTATCCGTTAGTGAGGGTGTGTGTTATCTCTATCCGCTAGTGAGGGTGTGAGTTATCTCTATCTGATAGTGAGGGTGTGAGTTATCTCTATCCGCTAGTGAGGGTGTGAGTTGTCTCTATCTGCTAGTGAGGGTGTGAGTTATCTCTATCCGCTAGTGAGGGTGTGAGTCTTCTCTATCCGCTAGTGAGGGTGTGAGTTTTCTCTATCCGCTAGTGAGGGTGTGAGTCTTCTCTATCCGCTAGTGAGGGTGTGAGTTATCGCTATCTGCTAGTGAGGGTGTGAGTTATCTCTATCTGCTAGTGAGGGTGTGAGTTATCTCTATCCGCTAGTGAGGGTGTGAGTTATCGCTATCTGCTAGTGAGGGTGTGAGTCTTCTCTATCCGCTAGTGAGGGTGTGAGTCTTCTCTATCCGCTAGTGAGGGTGTGAGTTATCTCTATCCGCTAGTGAGGGTGTGAGTCTTCTCTATCCGCTAGTGAGGGTGTGAGTTATCTCTATCTGCTAGTGAGGGTGTGAGTCTTCTCAGACTGTTAGTTGAGTTGTTGTAGTGAACAGTGGAATATGATTTCCATCTCTGAGGCCGAGGACTCCTCGCCTCGTAAAAAACACATTACAGAGCAGTGAGACGATTATGAACTGCGTGATAAGGAGGAGAAAGAGGACAACAGGAAGAGATGAGAGAGATGAGAGAGGAGGGGGAAAGGAATTGGGATTGATTTGATGTTGATGCTTTTCACCACCGAGCTCCTGGAGGAGACTATGTTTAGCATGACATTAAACATAAGCAATTCCTCTAACACTTAACCTGACACACACACACACACACACACACACACACACACACAGATTGATACACAGGCAAAACATAGTTTTTTTTTATGTCAATTTCCAAAAGCATTATCTAAAGAAACAAACCTCCCTCCAATAACTCCAGATGAGGAAGAAACAAACCTCCCTCCAATAACTCCAGATGAGGAAGAAACAAACCTCCCTCCAATAACTCCAGATGAGGAAGAAACAAACCTCCCTCCCTACACACAGTCATGTTATAACTACACACAGTCATGTTATAACTACACACAGTCATGTTATAACTACACACAGTCATGTTATAACTACACACAGTCATGTTATAACTACACACAGTCATGTTATAACTACACAACACACAGTCATGTTATAACTACACACAGTCATGTTATAACTACACACAGTCATGTTATAACTACACACAGTCATGTTATAACTACACAACACACAGTCTTGTTATAACTACACACAGTCATGTTATAACTACACACAGTCATGTTATAACTACACACAGTCATGTTATAACTACACACAGTCATGTTATAACTACACACAGTCATGTTATGACTACACAACACACAGTCATGTTATAACTACACACAGTCATGTTATAACTACACACAGTCATGTTATAACTACACAACAGTCATGTTATAACTACACACAGTCATGTTATAACTACACACAGTCATGTTATAACTACACACAGTCATGTTATAACTACACACAGTCATGTTATAACTACACACAGTCATGTTATAACTACACACAGTCATGTTATAACTACACACAGTCATTTTATAACTACACACAGTCATGTTATAACTACACAACACACAGTCATGTTATAACTACACACAGTCATGTTATAACTACACAACAGTCATGTTATAACTACACACAGTCATGTTATAACTACACAACACACAGTCATGTTATAACTACACACAGTCATGTTATAACTACACACAGTCATGTTATAACTACACACAGTCATGTTATAACTACACAACAGTCTTGTTATAACTACACACAGTCATGTTATAACTACACAACAGTCATGTTATAACTACACACAGTCATGTTATAACTACACACAGTCATGTTATAACTACACACAGTCATGTTATAACTACACAACAGTCATGTTATAACTACACACAGTCATGTTATAACTACACACAGTCATGTTATAACTACACACAGTCATGTTATAACTACACACAGTCATGTTATAACTACACACAGTCATGTTATAACTACACACAGTCATGTTATAACTACACAACACACAGTCATGTTATAACTACACACAGTCATGGTATAACTACACACAGTCATGTTATAACTACACACAGTCATGTTATAACTACACAACAGTCATGTTATAACTACACACAGTCATGTTATAACTACACACAGTCATGGTATAACTACACACAGTCATGTTATAACTACACACAGTCATGTTATAACTACACACAGTCATGTCATAACTACACACAGTCATGGTATAACTACACACAGTCATGTTATAACTACACACAGTCATGTTATAACTACACACAGTCATGGTATAACTACACACAGTCATGTTATAACTACACACAGTCATGTTATAACTACACACAGTCATGTTATAACTACACAACACAACAGTCATGTTATAACTACACACAGTCATGTTATAACTACACAACAGTCATGTTATAACTACACACAGTCATGTTATAACTACACACAGTCATGTTATAACTACACACAGTCATGTTATAACTACACAACACACAGTCATGTTATAACTACACACAGTCATGGTATAACTACACACAGTCATGTTATAACTACACACAGTCATGTTATAACTACACACAGTCATGTTATAACTACACACAGTCATGTTATAACTACACAACACACAGTCATGTTATAACTACACACAGTCATGTTATAACTACACACAGTCATGTTATAACTACACACAGTCATGTTATAACTACACAACACACAGTCATGTTATAACTACACACAGTCATGTTATAACTACACACAGTCATGTTATAACTACACACAGTCATGTTATAACTACACACAGTCATGTTATAACTACACACAGTCATGTTATAACTACACACAGTCATGTTATAACTACACAACACACAGTCATGTTATAACTACACACAGTCATGTTATAACTACACAACAGTCATGTTATAACTACACACAGTCATGTTATAACTACACACAGTCATGTTATAACTACACACAGTCATGTTATAACTACACACAGTCATGTTATAACTACACACAGTCATGTTATAACTACACACAGTCATGTTATAACTACACACAGTCATTTTATAACTACACACAGTCATGTTATAACTACACAACACACAGTCATGTTATAACTACACACAGTCATGTTATAACTACACAACAGTCATGTTATAACTACACACAGTCATGTTATAACTACACAACACACAGTCATGTTATAACTACACACAGTCATGTTATAACTACACACAGTCATGTTATAACTACACACAGTCATGTTATAACTACACAACACACAGTCATGTTATAACTACACACAGTCATGTTATAACTACACACAGTCATGTTATAACTACACACAGTCATGTTATAACTACACCCAGTCATGTTATAACTACACACAGTCATGTTATAACTACACACAGTCATGTTATAACTACACAACACACAGTCATGTTATAACTACACACAGTCATGTTATAACTACACACAGTCATGTTATAACTACACAACAGTCATGTTATAACTACACACAGTCATGTTATAACTACACACAGTCATGTTATAACTACACACAGTCATGTTATAACTACACACAGTCATGTTATAACTACACACAGTCATGTTATAACTACACACAGTCATGTTATAACTACACACAGTCATTTTATAACTACACAAAGTCATGTTATAACTACACAACACACAGTCATGTTATAACTACACACAGTCATGTTATAACTACACAACAGTCATGTTATAACTACACACAGTCATGTTATAACTACACAACACACAGTCATGTTATAACTACACACAGTCATGTTATAACTACACACAGTCATGTTATAACTACACACAGTCATGTTATAACTACACAACAGTCATGTTATAACTACACACAGTCATGTTATAACTACACAACACACAGTCATGTTATAACTACACACAGTCATGTTATAACTACACAACAATCATGTTATAACTACACACAGTCATGTTATAACTACACACAGTCATGTTATAACTACACACAGTCATGTTATAACTACACAACAGTCATGTTATAACTACACACAGTCATGTTATAACTACACACAGTCATGTTATAACTACACACAGTCATGTTATAACTACACACAGTCATGTTATAACTACACACAGTCATGTTATAACTACACAACACACAGTCATGTTATAACTACACACAGTCATGGTATAACTACACACAGTCATGTTATAACTACACACAGTCATGTTATAACTACACAACAGTCATGTTATAACTACACACAGTCATGTTATAACTACACACAGTCATGGTATAACTACACACAGTCATGTTATAACTACACACAGTCATGTTATAACTACACACAGTCATGTTATAACTACACACAGTCATGGTATAACTACACACAGTCATGTTATAACTACACACAGTCATGTTATAACTACACACAGTCATGGTATAACTACACACAGTCATGTTATAACTACACACAGTCATGTTATAACTACACACAGTCATGTTATAACTACACAACACAACAGTCATGTTATAACTACACACAGTCATGTTATAACTACACAACAGTCATGTTATAACTACACGCAGTCATGTTATAACTACACACAGTCATGTTATAACTACACACAGTCATGTTATAACTACACACAGTCATGTTATAACTACACAACACACAGTCATGTTATAACTACACACAGTCATGGTATAACTACACACAGTCATGTTATAACTACACACAGTCATGTTATAACTACACACAGTCATGTTATAACTACACACAGTCATGGTATAACTACACACAGTCATGTTATAACTACACACAGTCATGTTATAACTACACAACAGTCATGTTATAACTACACACAGTCATGTTATAACTACACACAGTCATGGTATAACTACACACAGTCATGTTATAACTACACACAGTCATGTTATAACTACACACAGTAATGTTATAACTACACACAGTCATGTTATAACTACACACAGTCATGTTATAACTACACAACACACAGTCATGTTATAACTACACACAGTCATGGTTTAACTACACACAGTCATGTTATAACTACACACAGTCATGTTATAACTACACAACAGTCATGTTATAACTACACACAGTCATGTTATAACTACACACAGTCATGGTATAACTACACACAGTCATGTTATAACTACACACAGTCATGTTATAACTACACACAGGCATGTTATAACTACACACAGTCATGGTATAACTACACACAGTCATGTTATAACTACACACAGTCATGTTATAACTACGCACAGTCATGGTATAACTACACACAGTCATGTTATAACTACACACAGTCATGTTATAACTACACACAGTCATGTTATAACTACACACAGTCATGTTATAACTACACAACACAACAGTCATGTTATAACTACACACAGTCATGTTATAACTACACAACAGTCATGTTATAACTACACACAGTCATGTTATAACTACACACAGTCATGTTATAACTACACACAGTCATGTTATAACTACACACAGTCATGTTATAACTACACACAGTCATGTTATAACTACACACAGTCATGTTATAACTACACAACAGTCATGTTATAACTACACACAGTCATGTTATAACTACACAACACACAGTCATGTTATAACTACACAACACAACAGTCATGTTATAACTACACACAGTCATGTTATAACTACACAACAGTCATGTTATAACTACACACAGTCATGTTATAACTACACAACACACAGTCATGTTATAACTACACACAGTCATGTTATAACTACAAACAGTCATGTTATAACTACACAACACACAGTCATGTTATAACTACACACAGTCATGTTATAACTACACAACACAACAGTCATGTTATAACTACACACAGTCATGTTATAACTACACAACAGTCATGTTATAACTACACACAGTCATGTTATAACTACACAACACACAGTCATGTTATAACTACACACAGTCATGTTATAACTACACACAGTAATGTTATAACTACACACAGTCATGTTATAACTACACACAGTCATGTTATAACTACACACAGTCATGTTATAACTACACACAGTCATGTTATAACTACACACAGTCATGTTATAACTACACAACAGTCATGTTATAACTACACACAGTCATGTTATAACTACACAACACACAGTCATGTTATAACTACACAACACAACAGTCATGTTATAACTACACACAGTCATGTTATAACTACACAACAGTCATGTTATAACTACACACAGTCATGTTATAACTACACAACACACAGTCATGTTATAACTACACACAGTCATGTTATAACTACAAACAGTCATGTTATAACTACACAACACACAGTCATGTTATAACTACACAACACACAGTCATGTTATAACTACACAACACACAGTCATGTTATAACTACACACAGTCATGTTATAACTACACAACACACAGTCATGTTATAACTACACACAGTTATGTTATAACTACACAACACACAGTCATGTTATAACTACACAACACACAGTCATGTTGTAACAACACACAGTCATGTTATAACTACACAACACACAGTCATGTTATAACTACACAACACACAGTCATGTTATAACTACACACAGTCATGTTATAACTACACACAGTCATGTTATAACTACACAACACACAGTCATGTTATAACTACACACAGTCATGTTATAACTACACAACACACAGTCATGTTATAACTACACAACACACAGTCATGTTATAACTACACACAGTCATGTTATAACTACACAACACAACAGTCATGTTATAACTACACAACACACAGTCATGTTATAACTACACAACATTAATGTTATAACTACACAACACACAGTCATGTTATAACTAACTACACAACACACAGTCATGTTATAACTACACAACAAACAGCCAACTGTCATCCATAAGTCTATCACTCATGTGTTGAGTGAATACAGTGTATAATAACTGTAATCTTGAAGTGATATGACACTTGGGACTCGGTGAGGTGGAAAGAGATATCCTGTGTGAGCTTGTCCGTTGTAAAGTTATTTTGCTGTGTGTTGTGGAAGCCACTGTTTGTTGGTCTTGAGTAACAGAAAGTCCAGACACAGCAGAAACAGCCTCTATAAATGCATCCACTTACATAATGAGAGAGCAGTGATAGTGTACTAAATGGCACCCTATTCACTACATAGTGCACTACTTTTTACCATGACCCATAGGGCTCTGATCATATAAATGCACAATATAGGAACAAGTTGACATTTGGTACAACTAAGTAGTGCCCCAGCACAACATGACATCCTATATGGGTTAGCCCACTAGACCCAACTCATTTGATCACATGTAGGTCACGTAGCTGAGGTGTTCTACTAACTCTAATTTCATAGATAGGTGTTCTATTAACACTCCTGACATAGATAGGTGTTCTATTAACACTCCTGACATAGATAGGTGTTCTATCAAACACTCCTGACATAGATAGGTCTTCTATCAACACTCCTGACATAGATAGGTGTTCTATTAACACTCCTGACATAGATAGGTGTTCGATTAACACTCCTGGCATAGTTGGTGTTCTATTAACATTCCTGACATAGATAGGTGGCCTACTAACACTCCTGACATAGATAGGTGTTCTACTAACACTCCTGACATAGATCGGTGTTCTATTAACACTTCTGGCATAGTTGGTGTTCTATTAACATTCCTGACATAGATAGGTGTTCTACTAACACTCCTGACATAGATAGGTGTTCTACTAACACTCCTGACATAGATCGGTGTTCTATTAACACTTCTGGCATAGTTGGTGTTCTATTAACATTCCTGACATAGATAGGTGGCCTACTAACACTCCTGACATAGATAGGTGTTCTACTAACACTCCTGACATAGATAGGTGTTCTACTAACACTCCTGACATAGATCGGTGTTCTATTAACACTTCTGGCATAGTTGGTGTTCTATTAACATTCCTGACATAGATAGGTGTTCTACTAACACTCCTGACATAGATAGGTGTTCTATTAACACTCCTGACATGGATAGGTGTTCTATTAACACTCCTGACATGGATAGGTGTTCTACTAACACTCCTGACATAGATAGGTGTTCTACTAACACTCCTGACATAGATAGGTGTTATATTAATACTCCTAACATAGATAGGTGTTCTATTAATACTCCTAACATAGATGGGTATTCTATTAACACTCCTGGCATAGATAGGTGTTCTATTAACACTCCTGACATAGACAGGTGTTCTGTTAACCCTCCTGACATAGATATGTGTCCCTATTAACACTCCTTACATAGATAGGTGTTCTATCAACACTCCTTACATAGATAGGTGTTCTATTAACACTCCTGACATAGATAGGTGTTCTATTAACACTCCTTACATAGCTGAGATGTTCTATTAACACTCCTAATATAGATAGGTGTTCTATTAACACTTCTGACATAGATAGGTGTTCTATTAACACTCCTGACATAGATAGGTGTTATATTAACACTCCTGACATAGATAGGTGTTCTATTAACATTCCTGACATAGATAGGTGTTCTATTAACACTCCTGACATAGATATGTGTTCTATTAACACTCCTGACATAGACAGGTGTTATATTAACACTCCTGGCATAGATAGGTGTTCTATTAACACTCCTGACATAGACATGTGTTCTATTAACACTCCTGCATGCTTTATAATACAGGCCAGTTGATGCTACATTTAGTATATCACATTGAACACACAGTCACAGCATCATTCTCTACTACAATGCTTCAAGATTCGACACACCACCAGGATCACAGAAACAACTAGCTGATACAGTTTATCTATGAAACCCATTGAGGTGAGGAAAGAGATGGGAAAGAGGGTAGAGGGAAGAGGGGGAGAGATGGAGGGGAGGGGAGAGATGGAGGGGAGGGGGGTGGGGGAGAGAAAGAGCTGACCAAGCAGGAATTCCCACAGCCTCCAGCAGTGTGGTTAGATATGCACCATCATTACAGAGAGAGAACGAGAGAGAGAGAGGAGGATGTATAGAGAGAAAATAGAGAGGGATATACTGTAGAGAAATTAATGAAGAGGGGAAGAGAGAGAGAGGAGGCAGGGGGGAGAGAGAGGGATATACTGTAGTGAAATTAATGAAGAGGGGAAGAGAAAGAGAGGAGGCAGGGGGGAGAGAGAGGGATATACTGTAGAGAAATTAATGAAGAGGGGAAGAGAGAGAGAGGAGGCAGGGGGGAGAGAGGGATATACCGTAGTGAAATTAATGAAGAGGGGAAGAGAAAGAGAGGAGGCAGGGGGGAGAGAGAGGGATATACTGTAGAGAAATTAATGAAGAGGGGGAGAGAGAGAGAGAGGAGGCAGGGGGGAGAGAAAGAGCGAGGGAAGCGGGAGAGAGAGATGGGAGGCAGGGGGGAGAGAAAGAGCAAGGGAAGGGGGAGAGAGAAAGGGGAGGCAGGGGGGAGAGAAAGAGCGAGGGAAGGGGGAGAGAGAGAGGGGAGGCAGGGGGGAGAGAAAGAGCGAGGGAAGGGGGAGAGAGAGAGGGGAGGCAGGGGGGAGAGAAAGAGCGAGGGAAGGGGGAGAGAGAGAGGGGAGGCAGGGGGGAGAGAAAGAGCGAGGGAAGGGGGAGAGAGAGAGGGGAGGCAGGGGGGAGAGAAAGAGCGAGGGAAGGGGGAGAGAGAGAGGGGAGGCAGGGGGGAGAGAAAGAGCGAGGGAAGGGGGAGAGAGAGAGGGGAGGCAGGGGGGAGAGAAAGAGCGAGGGAAGGGGGAGAGAGAGAGGGGAGGCAGGGGGTAGAGAAAGAGTGAGGGAAGGGGGAAAGAGCGAGGGAAGGGGGAGAGAGAGAGGGGAGGCAGGGGGGAGAGAAAGAGCGAGGGAAGGGGGAGAGAGAGAGGGGAGGCAGGGGGGAGAGAAAGAGCGAGGGAAGGGGGAGAGAGAGAGGGGAGGCAGGGGGGAGAGAAAGAGTGAGGGAAGGGGGAGAGAGAGAGAGAGGAGGCAGGGGGGAGAGAAAGAGCGAGGGAAGGGGGAAAGAGAGCGAGAGTATAGAAGGGAGCCTGTTAAAGTCTTACATTCAACATTAGAAAACCTCAGCAGATTTGGAGCAAAGATTTTATAGAGCTACTGCAACACAATCTAAAACACACACACACACACACACACACACACACACACACACACACACACGCAGATAAGGTTACCGCTCTTATCCACTGAATTGAAAAGTGAAACAAAAACTTGGTGGCATTTTCACAACACCCTAAATGCCACACCAACGCTGTTCCATTAACTACAGCATCAATCTACTAACTACAGCATCAATCTACTAACTACAGCATCAATCTACTAACTACAGCATCAATCTACTAACTACAGCATCAATCTACTAACTACAGCATCAATCTACTAACTACAACATAAATATAATAACTACAGCATCAATCTACTAACTACAATCTACTTACTCCCTCTCTCCCTATCCCCTCTCCTCCTTCTCTCCCTCCCTATCCCCTCTTCCTCCCTCCCTCCCTCCCTATCCCCTCTTCCTCCCTATCCCCTCTTCCTCCCTCCCTCCCTCCCTATCACCTCTTCCTCCTTCCCTCCCTCCCTATCCCCTCTCCCTCCCTATCCCCTCCCCTCCCCTCCCCTCCCCTCCCCTCCCCTCCCTCCCTCCCTCCCTCCCTCCCTCCCTACCTATCCCCTCTCCTCATTCCCTCCCTCCCTCCCTATCCCCTCTCCTCATTCCCTCCCTCCCTATCCCCTCTCCTCATTCCCTCCCTCCCTCCCCACCAGAAGAGAAGGGAATAGACAGTATGCTTTATAGTGGCAGGTAGAGCAGAGAAATACCAATAGAGAATACGTCAGCCTGCCGATGATTGGATTACCCCTCTGTGATGTCATTACAGCTGAACATTCACTCCAATCACTGAATTCATTTTTCAATGAATTTCACCACTAATGCAAGAGGTCTGACTGGAGAAGCTCCTTATGAGGATGGCATACAGTCAATATATCCCACCCTCGCACTGTGTGTGTGTGTGTGTGTGTGTGTGTGTGTGTGTGTGTGTGTGTGTGTGTGTGTGTGTGTGTGTGGTTTATAGCAGGGAGGGCAGAATAAATCAACTACTGTATATTTCTCCCTGCCTCTCCATTAGTGTAAGGAGTTACCAATCTGCAGTAACAGTAGAGGGAGAGAGAGAGAGAGAGAGGGAGAGAGAGAGAGAGACCAAGAGAGAGAGGGAGAGAACGAGAGAGAGGGAGAGAGAGAGAGAGAGAGAGACCGAGAGAGAGAGGGAGAGAGAGAGAGGCTGAGAGAGAGAGGGAGAGAACAAGAGAGAGAGAGAGAGAGAGACCGAGAGAGAGAGGGAGAGAGAGAGAGAGAGAGGGTGAAAATCTATATAAACATTCAGATCACCCATATAAACATTCAGATCACCTATATATTACTGTTCCAACCTGCAGACACTGATACAGTAGACCTAGTTGTTATTGTTCCACCCTACAGACACTGATACAGTAGTCCTAGTTGTTATTGTTCCACCCTACAGACACTGATACAGTAGACCGAGTTGTTATTGTTCCAGCCTACAGACACTGATACAGTAGACCGAGTTGTTATTGTTCCAGCCTACAGACACTGATACAGTAGACCTAGTTGTTATTGTTCTACCCTAAAGACACTGATACAGTAGACCTAGTTGTTACTGTTCCACCCTACATACACTGATACAGTAGACCTAGTTGTTATTGTTCCATCCTACAGTACAGACACTGGTACAGTAGACCTAGTTGTTATTGTTCCACCCTACAGTACAGACACTGATACAGTAGACCTAGTTGTTATTGTTCCACCCTACAGACACTGATACAGTAGACCTAGTTGTTATTGTTCCACCCTACAGACACTGATACAGTAGACCTAGTTGTTATTGTTCCAACCTACAGTACAGACACTGATACAGTAGACCTAGTTGTTATTGTTCCACCCTACAGACACTGATACAGTAGAACTAGTTGTTATTGTTCCACCCTACAGTACAGACACTGATACAGTAGACCTAATTGTTATTGTTCCACCCTAGAGTACAGACACTGATACAGTAGACCTAGTTGTTATTGTTTCACCCTACAGACACGAATACAGTAGACCTAGTTGTTATTGTTCCATCCTACAGTACAGACACTGATACAGTAGACCTAGTTGTTATTGTTCTACCCTACAGACACTGATACAGTAGACCTAGTTGTTATTGTTCCACCCTACAGTACAGACACTGATACAGTAGACCTAGTTGGTATTGTTCCACCCTACAGACACTGATACAGTCGACCTAGTTGTTACTGTTCCACCCTAAATACACTGATACAGTAGACCTAGTTGTTATTGTTCCACCCTACAGACACTGATACAGTAGACCTAGTTGTTATTGTTCCACCCTACAGTACAGACACTGATACAGTAGACCTAGTTGTTATTGTTCCAGCCTACAGACACTGATACAGTAGACCTAGTTGTTATTGTTCCACCCTACAGACACAGATACAGTAGACCTAGTTGTTGTTGTTCCACCCTACAGTACAGACACTGATACAGTAGACCTAGTTGTTATTGTTCCACCCTACAGTACAGACACTGATACAGTAGACCTAGTTGTTATTGTTCCAACCTACAGTACAACTGATACAGTAGACCTAGTTGTTATTGTTCCAACCTACAGTACAGACACTGATACAGTAGACCTAGTTGTTATTGTTCCACCCTACAGTACAGACACTGATACAGTAGACCTAGTTGTTATTGTTCCACCCTACAGTACAGACACTGATACAGTAGACCTAGTTGTTATTGTTCCACCCTACAGTACAGACACTGATACAGTAGACCTAGTTGTTATTGTTCCACCCTACAGACACTGATACAGTAGACCTAGTTGTTATTGTTCCACCCTACAGACACTGATACAGTAGACCTAGTTGTTATTGTTCCACCCTACAGTACAGACACTGATACAGTAGACCTAGTTGTTATTGTTCCATCCTACAGTACAGACACTGATACAGTAGACCTAGTTGTTATTGTTCCACCCTACAGTACAGACACTGATACAGTATACCTAGTTGTTATTGTTCCACCCTACAGACACTGATACAGTAGACCTAGTTGTTATTGTTCCACCCTACAGTACAGACACTGATACAGTAGACCTAGTTGTTATTGTTCCATCCTACAGACACTGATACAGTAGACCTAGTTGTTATTGTTCCACCCTACAGACACTGATACAGTAGACCTAGTTGTTATTGTTCCACCCTACAGTACAGACACTGATACAGTAGACCTAGTTGTTATTGTTCCACCCTACAGACACTGATACAGTAGACCTAGTTGTTATTGTTCCACCCTACAGACACTGATACAGTAGACCTAGTTGTTATTGTTCCACCCTACAGTACAGACACTGATACAGTAGACCTAGTTGTTATTGTTCCACCCTACAGTACAGACACTGATACAGTAGACCTTGTTGTTATTGTTCCACCCTACAGTACAGACACTGATACAGTAGACCTAGTTGTTATTGTTCCAACCTACAGTACAGACACTGATACAGTAGACCTAGTTGTTATTGTTCCACCCTACAGTACAGACACTGATACAGTATACCTAGTTATTATTATTCCATCCTACAGTACAGACACTGATACAGAAGACCTAGTTGTTATTGTTCCCTCCTACAGTACAGACACTGATACAGAAGACCTAGTTGTTATTTTTCCACCCTACAGTACAGACACTGATACAGTAGACCTAGTTGTTATTGTTCCACCCTACAGTACAGACACTGATACAGTAGACCTAGTTGTTACTGTTCCATCCTACATACACTGATACAGTAGACCTAGTTGTTATTGTTCCACCCTACAGACACTGATACAGTAGACCTAGTTGTTATTGTTCCAACCTACAGTACAGACACTGATACAGTAGACCTAGTTGTTATTGTTCCACCCTACAGTACAGACACTGATACAGTATACCTAGTTATTATTATTCCATCCTACAGTACAGACACTGATACAGAAGACCTAGTTGTTATTGTTCCCTCCTACAGTACAGACACTGATACAGAAGACCTAGTTGTTATTTTTCCACCCTACAGTACAGACACTGATACAGTAGACCTAGTTGTTATTGTTCCACCCTACAGTACAGACACTGATACAGTAGACCTAGTTGTTACTGTTCCATCCTACATACACTGATACAGTAGACCTAGTTGTTATTGTTCCACCCTACAGACACTGATACAGTAGACCTAGTTGTTATTGTTCCACCCTACAGTCTATGGTCTTGTCCTGAATTAATCCTGTATGTCTGTCTGGGTTCACACGTTAACTGCCAGGCTAAATCAGTCGTGTAGCAACAGACAGACGATGTGCTGTGAGGGAAGATGTGTCCTCAAAGGCTTCTCTAACTAATGATTAGAAAGAAATTACCTTCTCTCTTTCTGCTCTCTCAACAAATACAACAGACGATTAGAAACACCCACAAACAAACACACACACACACAAATACCACACAATTACACACACACACACACACAAATACCACACAATTACACAATTACACACACACACGTGTGCTTCTAGTTCCGACAATGCAGTAATAACAAGTAATCTAACTAACAATTCCAAAACTACTGTCTTGTACACAGTGTAAGGGGATAAAGAATATGTACATAAGGATATATGAATGAGTGATGGTACAGAGCGGCATAGGCAAGATACAGTAGATGGTATCGAGTACAGTATATACATATGAGATGAGTATGTAAACAAAGTGGCATAGTTAAAGTGGCTAGTGATACATGTATTACATAAAGATGCAGTCGATGATAGAGTACAGAATATACGTATACATATGAGATGAATAATGTAGGGTAAGTAACATTATATTAGGTAGCATTGTTTAAAGTGGCTAGTGATATATTTACATAATTTCCCATCAATTCCCATTATTAAAGTGGCTGGAGTTGAGTCAGTGTGTTGGCAGCAGCCACTCAATGTTAGTGGTGGCTGTTTAACACACACCACACAATTACACACACAAATACCACACAATTACACACACACACACAAATATCACACAATTACACACACACACACAAATACCACACAATTACACACACAAATATCACACAATTACACACACACACACAAATATCACACAATTACACACACACACACAAATATCACACAATTACACACACACACACAAATATCACACAATTACACACACACACACAAATATCACACAATTACACACACACACACAAATATCACACAATTACACACACACACACACATATCACACAATTACACACACACACACAAATATCACACAATTACACACACACACACAAATATCACACAATTACACACACACACACAAATATCACACAATTACACACACACACACAAATATCACACAATTACACACACACACACAAATATCACACAATTACACACACACACACAAATATCACACAATTACACACACACACACAAATATCACACAATTACACACACACACACAAATATCACACAATTACACACACACACACAAATATCACACAATTACACACACACACACAAATATCACACAATTACACACACACACACACATATCACACAATTACACACACACACACAAATATCACACAATTACACACACACACACAAATATCACACAATTACACACACACACACAAATATCACACAATTACACACACAAATACCACACAAATACCACACAATTACACACACACACACACACACACACACACACACAAACCTTTATTTTTTTGTTTTTTTGGATTGTTGATATTTGGTTGGACATATTAGTCCAATACACAGACACAACAGACATGGGTTTCCTCTCCAGTGATCTGAATACTGTCATCCATCTCTACATCGGGGGCGGCAGGGTAGCCTAGTGGTTAGAGTGTTGGACTAGTAACCGAAAGGTTGCAAGTTCAAATCCCCGAGCTGACAGGGTACAAATCTGTCGTTCTGCCCCTGAACAGGCAGTTAACCCACTGTTCCTAGGTCGTCATTGAAAATAAGGATTTGTTCTTAACTGACTTGCCGAGTTAAATAAAGGTTAAATAAAGGTTCAATAAAATATAAAAAATCTGAATACTGTCATCCATCATCCGTCTCTACATCTGAATACTGTCATCCATCATCCGTCTCTCCATCTGAATACTGTCATCCATCATCCGTCTCTCCATCTGAATACTGTCATCCATCATCCGTCTCTCCATCTGAATACTGTCATCCATCATCCGTCTCTACATCTGAATACTGTCATCCATCATCCGTCTCTCCATCTGAATACTGTCATCCATCATCCGTCTCTCCATCTGAATACTGTCATCCATCATCCGTCTCTACATCTGAATACTGTCATCCATCATCCGTCTCTACATCTGAATACTGTCATCCATCATCCGTCTCTCCATCTGAATACTGTCATCCATCATCCGTCTCTCCATCTGAATACTGTCATCCATCATCCGTCTCTCCATCTGAATACTGTCATCCATCATCCGTCTCTCCATCTGAATACTGTCATCCATCATCCGTCTCTACATCTGAATACTGTCATCCATCATCCGTCTCTCCATCTGAATACTGTCATCCATCATCCGTCTCTCCATCTGAATACTGTCATCCATCATCCGTCTCTACATCTGAATACCGTCATCCATCATCCGTCTCTACATCTGAATACTGTCATCCATCATCCGTCTCCACATCTGAATACTGTCATCCATCATCCGTCTCTAGATCTGAATACTGTCATCCATCATCCGTCTCTACATCTGAATACTGTCATCCATCATCCGTCTCTACATCTGAATACTGTCATCCATCATCCGTCTCCACATCTGAATACTGTCATCCATCATCCGTCTCCACATCTGAATACTGTCATCCATCATCCGTCTCTACATCTGAATACTGTCATCCATCATCTGCACCCTAGACAAAGTGACCTGACGTTGGTAACTTGGTATGCTCTCTATTCTGCACCACACACACACGCACACACGCACACACGCACACACGCACACACAAAGGAGTGGAGGAAGACTGATATTTTATTAGATTTAGTTCAGATCTTTAGGTAGATTTACATTCACTATGACATCTCTATTTAGCTCAGATCCTTAGGTAGATCTACATTCACTATAACATCTCTATTTAGGTCAGATCTTTAGGTAGATCTACATTCACTATAACATCTCTATTTAGGTCAGATCTTTAGGTAGATCTACATTCACTATAACATCTCTATTTAGGTCAGATCTTTAGGTAGATCTACATTCACTATAACATCTCTATTTAGGTCAGATCTTTAGGTAGATCTACATTCACTATAACATCTCTATTTAGGTCAGATCTTTAGGTAGATCTACATTCACTATAACATCTCTATTTAGGTCAGATCTTTCGGTAGATCTGCATTCACTATAACATCTCTATTTAGGTCAGATCTTTAGGTAGATCTACATTCACTATAACATCTCTATTTAGGTCAGATCTTTAGGTAGATCTACATTCACTATAACATCTCTATTTAGGTCAGATCTTTAAGTAGATCTACATTCACTATAACATCTCTATTTAGGTCAGATCTTTAGGTAGATCTACATTCACTATAACATCTCCATTTAGGTCAGATCTTTAGGTAGATCTACATTCACTATAACATCTCTATTTAGGTCAGATCTTTAAGTAGATCTACATTCACTATAACATCTCTATTTAGGTCAGATCTTTAGGTAGATCTACATTCACTATAACATCTCCATTTAGGTCAGATCTTTAGGTAGATCTGAATTCACTATAACATCTCTATTTAGGTCAGATCTTTAGGTAGATCTACATTCACTATAACATCTCCATTTAGGTCAGATCTTTAGGTAGATCTACATTCAGTTCAGATTCATTTAAATTGTCAATAGTCTAGAGGCAGAACAATGTTTTACATTGTTTTATTTAACCTTTATTTAACTAGGCAAGTCAGTAAAGAACAAACTATTCTTTACAAGGGCGGCCTACCCCGGCCAAACCCTAAACCAGACGACGCTGGGCCAATTGTGCGCCGCCTTATGGGACTCCAGATCATAGCCGGTTGTGATACAGCCTGGAATCAAATCAGGATCTGTAGTGACGCCTCTAGCACTGAGATGCAGGGTCTTAGACCACTGTGATACAGTCTGGACTGGAACCAGGCTCTGTAGTGACTCCTCTAGCACTGAGATGCAGGGTCTTAGACCACTGTGATACAGTCTGGACTGGAACCAGGGTCTGTAGAGACTCCTCTAGTACTGAGATGCACGGTCTTAGACCACTGTGATACAGTCTGGACTGGAACCAGGGTCTGTAGTGACTCCTCTAGCACCGAAATTAAGTGTCTTAGACCACTGAACCAGGGTCTGTAGTGACTCCTCTAGTACTGAGATGCAGGGTCTGTAGTGACTCCTCTAGTACTGAGATGCAGGGTCTGTAGTGACTCCTCTAGCACTGAGATGCAGGGTCTGTTGTGACTCCTCTAGCACTGCGATGCAGGGTCTGTAGTGACTCCTCTAGTACTGAGATGCAGGGTCTGTTGTGACTCCTCTAGCACCGAGATGCAGGGTCTTAGACCACTGTGATACAGTCTGGACTGGAACCAGGGTCTGTTGTGACTCCTCTAGTACTGAGATGCAGTGTCTTAGACCACTGTGATACAGTCTGGACTGGAACCAGGGTCTGTAGTGACTCCTCTAGTACTGAGATGCAGGGTCTTAGACCACTGTGATACAGTCTGGACTGGAACCAGGTTCTGTAGTGACTCCTCTAGTACTGAGATGCAGGGTCTGTTGTGACTCCTCTAGCACCGAGATGCAGGGTCTTAGACCACTGTGATACAGTCTGGACTGGAACCAGGGTCTGTTGTGACTCCTCTAGTACTGAGATGCAGTGTCTTAGACCACTGTGATACGGTATGGACTGGAACCAGGGTCTGTAGTGACTCCTCTAGCACCGAGTTGAAGTGTCTTAGACCACTGAACCAGGGTCTGTAGTGACTCCTCTAGTACTGAGATGCAGGGTCTGTAGTGACTCCTCTAGTACTGAGATGCAGGGTCTGTAGTGACTTCTCTAGCACTGAGATGCAGGGTCTGTTGTGACTCCTCTAGCACTGCGATGCAGGGTCTGTAGTGACTCCTCTAGTACTGAGATGCAGGGTCTGTTGTGACTCCTCTAGCACCGAGATGCAGGGTCTTAGACCACTGTGATACAGTCTGGACTGGAACCAGGGACTGTAGTGACTCCTCTAGTACTGAGATGCAGTGTCTTAGACCACTGTGATACAGTCTGGACTGGAACCAGGGTCTGTAGAGACTCCTCTAGTACTGAGATGCACGGTCTTAGACCACTGTGATACAGTCTGGACTGGAACCAGGGTCTGTTGTGACTCCTCTAGTACTGAGATGCAGTGTCTTAGACCACTGTGATACAGCCTGGACTGGAACCAGGGTCTGTTGTGACTCCTCTAGTACTGAGATGCAGTGTCTTAGACCACTGTGATACAGTCTGGACTGGAACCAGGGTCTGTAGTGACTCCTCTAGTACTGAGATGCAGGGTCTTAGACCACTGTGATACAGTCTGGACTGGAACCAGGGTCTGTAGTGACTCCTCTAGTACTGAGATGCAGTGTCTTAGACCACTGTGATACAGTCTGGACTGGAACCAGGGTCTGTAGTGACGCCTCTAGCACTGAGATGCAGGGTCTTAGACCGCTGTGATACAGTCTGGAATGGAACCAGGCTCTGTAGTGACTCCTCTAGCACTGAGATGCAGGGTCTTAGACCACTGTGATACAGTCTGGACTGGAACCAGGGTCTGTAGAGACTCCTCTAGTACTGAGATGCACGGTCTTAGACCACTGTGATACAGTCTGGACTGGAACCAGGGTCTGTAGTGACTCCTCTAGCACCGAAATTAAGTGTCTTAGACCACTGAACCAGGGTCTGTAGTGACTCCTCTAGTACTGAGATGCAGGGTCTGTAGTGACTCCTCTAGTACTGAGATGCAGGGTCTGTAGTGACTCCTCTAGCACTGAGATGCAGGGTCTGTTGTGACTCCTCTAGCACTGCGATGCAGGGTCTGTAGTGACTCCTCTAGTACTGAGATGCAGGGTCTGTTGTGACTCCTCTAGCACCGAGATGCAGGGTCTTAGACCACTGTGATACAGTCTGGACTGGAACCAGGGTCTGTTGTGACTCCTCTAGTACTGAGATGCAGTGTCTTAGACCACTGTGATACAGTCTGGACTGGAACCAGGGTCTGTAGTGACTCCTCTAGTACTGAGATGCAGGGTCTTAGACCACTGTGATACAGTCTGGACTGGAACCAGGTTCTGTAGTGACTCCTCTAGTACTGAGATGCAGGGTCTGTTGTGACTCCTCTAGCACCGAGATGCAGGGTCTTAGACCACTGTGATACAGTCTGGACTGGAACCAGGGTCTGTTGTGACTCCTCTAGTACTGAGATGCAGTGTCTTAGACCACTGTGATACGGTATGGACTGGAACCAGGGTCTGTAGTGACTCCTCTAGCACCGAGTTGAAGTGTCTTAGACCACTGAACCAGGGTCTGTAGTGACTCCTCTAGTACTGAGATGCAGGGTCTGTAGTGACTCCTCTAGTACTGAGATGCAGGGTCTGTAGTGACTTCTCTAGCACTGAGATGCAGGGTCTGTTGTGACTCCTCTAGCACTGCGATGCAGGGTCTGTAGTGACTCCTCTAGTACTGAGATGCAGGGTCTGTTGTGACTCCTCTAGCACCGAGATGCAGGGTCTTAGACCACTGTGATACAGTCTGGACTGGAACCAGGGACTGTAGTGACTCCTCTAGTACTGAGATGCAGTGTCTTAGACCACTGTGATACAGTCTGGACTGGAACCAGGGTCTGTAGAGACTCCTCTAGTACTGAGATGCACGGTCTTAGACCACTGTGATACAGTCTGGACTGGAACCAGGGTCTGTTGTGACTCCTCTAGTACTGAGATGCAGTGTCTTAGACCACTGTGATACAGCCTGGACTGGAACCAGGGTCTGTTGTGACTCCTCTAGTACTGAGATGCAGTGTCTTAGACCACTGTGATACAGTCTGGACTGGAACCAGGGTCTGTAGTGACTCCTCTAGTACTGAGATGCAGGGTCTTAGACCACTGTGATACAGTCTGGACTGGAACCAGGGTCTGTAGTGACTCCTCTAGTACTGAGATGCAGTGTCTTAGACCACTGTGATACAGTCTGGACTGGAACCAGGGTCTGTAGTGACGCCTCTAGCACTGAGATGCAGGGTCTTAGACCGCTGTGATACAGTCTGGAATGGAACCAGGGTCTGTAGTGACTCCTCTAGCAGTGAGATGCAGGGTCTTAGACGGCTTCGCCATTCAGGAGGTCTTAAAACGTCCCTAAACTCTGTTCAAAGCTTTAGTCCAAACACTGGTTATCCTCCGGACAATGATTGGCTTTCTTTATCTATTTATTCAGAGGCAGAGTTGAGGGAATGAAAGAGAGAAATAAGAGGATGAGAGAAACAGAAGAGAATGAAAAGAGAGATAGTCTGAGTGACAGAAAGGAAGGATATTTTGGGATAGAGAGACAGTCAGAGAGTGACAGAAAGGAAGAAGATTATGGGATAGATAGAGAGACAGACAGTCAGAGAGTGACAGATATGAAGGATATTATGGGATAGAGAGACAGACAGAGAGTGACAGATAAGAATGATATTATGGGATAGACAGACAGACAGAGAGTGACAGAAAGGAAGGATATTATGGGATAGAGAGACAGACAGTCAGAGTGACAGATATGAAGGATATTATGGGATAGAGAGACAGACAGAGAGTGACAGATAGGAAGGATATTATGGGATAGAAAGACAGACAGTCAGACAGTGACAGATAGGAAGGATATTATGGGATAGAGAGACAGACAGTCAGAGAGTGACAGACAGGAAGGATATTATGGGATAGAGAGACAGACAGACAGAGAGTGACAGATAGGAAGGATATTATGGGATAGAGAGAGAAAGTCAGAGTGACGGAAATAGAGATAGACAGTCTGAGTGGATGGAGATGATGGGGAAATAGAGATAGACAGTCTGAGTGGATGGAGATGATGGGGAAATAGAGATAGACAGTCTGAGTGGATGGAGATGATGGGGAAATAGAGATAGACAGTCTGAGTGGATGGAGATGATGGGGAAATAGAGATAGACAGTCTGAGTGGATGGAGATGATGGGGAAATATAGATAGACAGTCTGAGTGGATGGAGATGATGGGGAATAGAGATAGACAGTCTGAGTGGATGGAGATGATGGGAAATATAGATAGACAGTCTGAGTGGATGGAGATGATGGGAAATAGAGATAGACAGTCAGACAGAAAAGGGAGGAGATAAAGAGAGAGAAATAAAGAAAGAAAGGATGAAGAGAGAGAGCGAGACAAAAAGAGAGATAACGAAAAGAGAGGGAGACAAATTGAGATGGAGACAGAGAAAGACAGAGAGAGAGAAATAAAGGATGAAGAGAGATAGCGAGA
>NC_092158.1:103792781-103802781 GCF_045791955.1 Oncorhynchus clarkii lewisi | reverse complement strand
TGGTTCTGACTCATCTAGCCAACAGAGTCATGGTGTATTGGTATAGGCATGCTGTTCTTTCTCCATTACAGTGTATTGAGTGGACAGAGTGGGCCAGGAGCTCGATACAAAACCAATCCAGCGTGATGGGAACCACTTCTCTTCTACTGGAGAACACATGGATCAGTTTCCTCTCCTCTCCTAATGGAGAACACATGGATCAGTTTCCTCTCCTCTCCTAATGGAGAACACATGGATCAGTTTCCTCTCCTCTCCTAATGGAGAACACATGGATCAGTTTCCTCTCCTAATGGAGAACAGATGTATCAGTTTCCTCTCCTCTCCTAATGGAGAACACATGGATCAGTTTCCTCTCCTAATGGAGAACACATGGATCAGTTTCCTCTCCTCTCCTAATGGAGAACACATGGATCAGTTTCCTCTCCTAATGGAGAACACATGGATCAGTTTCCTCTCCTAATGGAGAACACATGGATCAGTTTCCTCTCCTAATGGAGAACAGATGTATCAGTTTCCTCTCCTCTCCTAATGGAGAACACATGGATCAGTTTCCTCTCCTAATGGAGAACACATGGATCAGTTTCCTCTCCTCTCCTAATGGAGAACACATGGATCAGTTTCCTCTCCTAATGGAGAACACATGGATCAGTTTCCTCTCCTAATGGAGAACACATGGATCAGTTTCCTCTCCTAATGGAGAACACATGGATCAGTTTCCTCTCCTCTCCTAATGGAGAACACATGGATCAGTTTCCTCTCCTCTCCTAATGGAGAACACATGAATCAGTTTCCTCTCCTCTCCTAATGGAGAACACATGGATCAGTTTCCTCTCCTCTCCTAATGGAGAACACATGGATCAGTTTCCTCTCCTCTCCTAATGGAGAACACATGGATCAATCTCCTCTCCTCTCCTAATGGAGAACACATGGATCAGTTTCCTCTCCTCTCCCAATGGAGAACACATGTATCAGTTTCCTCTCCTCTCCTAATGGAGAACACATGGATCAGTTTCCTCTCCTCTCCTAATGGAGAACACATGGATCAGTTTCCTCTCCTCTCCTAATGGAGAACACATGGATCAGTTTCCTCTCCTCTCCTAATGGAGAACACATGGATCAGTTTCCTCTCCTAATGGAGAACACATGGATCAGTTTCCTCTCCTAATGGAGAACACATGGATCAGTTTCCTCTCCTCTCCTAATGGAGAACACATGGATCAGTTTCCTCTCCTAATGGAGAACAGATGGATCAGTTTCCTCTCCTCTCCTAATGGAGAACACATGTATCAGTTTCCTCTCCTCTCCTAATGGAGAACACATGGATCAGTTTCCTCTCCTCTCCTAATGGAGAACACATGGATCAGTTTCCTCTCCTCTCCTAATGGAGAACACATGGAGCAGTTTCCTCTCCTCTCCTAATGGAGAACAGATGGATCAGTCTCCTCTCCTCTCCTAATGGAGAACACATGGATCAGTCTCCTCTCCTCTCCTAATGGAGAAGAGATGTTTCCTATCCTCTCCTAATGGAGAACAGATGGATCAGTTTCCTCTCCTTGAATTGAATTTGATTGAATTGAATTGAATTGAGAGAGAGAGAGAGAGAGAGAGAGAGAGAGAGAGAGAGAGAGAGACAGAGAGAGAGAGAGAGACAGAGAGAGACAGAGACAGAGACAGAGACAGAGAGAGAGAGAGAGAGAGACAGAGGGAGAGAGAGAGAGAGACAGAGAGAGAGAGAGAGAGACAGAGAGAGAGAGAGACAGAGAGAGACAGAGACAGAGAGAGACAGAGACAGAGAGAGAGAGAGAGAGAGAGAGTCAGTGTGGAGGTTATATACAGGGGGTACCGGTAACGAGTCAGTGTGGAGGATATATACACCGGTACCGAGTCCGTGTGGAGGCTATATACACCGGTACTGAGTCAGTGTGGAGGTTATATACAGGGGGTACCGGTACTGAGTCAGTGTGGAGGTTATATACAGGGGGCACCAGTACTGAGTCAGTGTGGAGGTTATATACAAGGGGTACCAGTACAGAGTCAGTGTGGAGGTTATATACAGGGGGCACCGGTACTGAGTCAGTGTAGAGGTTATATACAGGGGGTACTGGTACTGAGTCAATGTGGAGGCTATATACAGGGGGTATCAGTACAGAGTCAGTGTGGATGTTATAAACAGGGGGTACTGGTACTGAGTCAATGTGTAAATTGTCCAGTGGTGATTTTTATGAATTGTTCAGCAGTCTAATGGCTTGGGAGTAGAAGCTGTTGAGGAGCCTTTTGGTCCTAGACTTGGCGCTCCAGTAATGCTTGCCATGCGGTAGCAGAGAAAACAGTCTATAACTGGGGTGGCTGGAGTCTCTAACAATGACACCTCCTATTATATCGGTCCTGGAAGCTTGGCCCCGTACTACTACGTTCGTACCACCCTCTGTGGCGCCTGTCAGATGCCGAGCAGTTGCCATACCAGGCGGTGATGCAACCTGTCAGGATGCTCTCGATGTAGAACCTTTTGAGGATTTTGGGGCGCATGACAATTCTCCTGAGGGGGAAAAGGTTTTGTCGTGCCCTCTTCACAACTGTCTTGGTATGTTTGGACCATGATAGTTCGTTGGTGATGTGGACACCAAGGAACTTGAAACTCTTGACCCGCTCCACTACAGCCCCGTCGATGTTAATGGGGGCCTGTTCAGCCCCTCCCTTTCCTGTAGTCCCCAATCAGCTGCTTTGTCGTGCTCACATTGAGGGAGAAGTTGTTGTCCTGGCACCACACTGACCTCTGACCTCCTCCCTATAGGCCGTCTTATTGTTGTTGGTGATCAGGCTACCACTGTTGTGTCGTCAGCAAACTTAATGATGGCGTTGGAGTCGTGTTTGGCCACACAGTCGTGGGTGAACAGGGAGTACAGGAGGGGACTAAGTACACACCCCTGAGGGGCCCCAGTGTTAAGGATCAGTGTGGCAGACATGTTGTTGCCTACTCTTACCAACTGGGGGCGGCTCGTCAGGAAGTCCAGGATCCAGTTGCAGAGGGAGGTGCTTAGTCCCAGAGTCTTTAGTTTAGTGATGAGCTTTAAGGGCACTATGGTGTTGAATGTTGAGCTGTAGTCGATGAACAGCAATCCCACATAGGTGTTCCTTTTGTCCAGGTGAGAAAGGGCAGTGTGGAGTGTGATTGAGATTGCATCATCTGTGGATCTGTTGGGGCGGTATGGGAATTGGAGTGGGTCTAGGGTGTCCGGGAGGATGCTGATGATGTGAGCCATAACCAGCCTTTCAAAGCACTTCATGTCTACCGACGTGAGTGCTACGGGGCGGTAATCATTTGGGCAGGTTACCTTCGCTTCCTTGGGTACAGGGACTATGGTGGTCTGCTTGAAACATGTAGGTATTACAGACTCGGTCAGGGAGAGGTTGAAAACATCAATGAAGACACTTGACAGTTGGTCCGTGCATGCTTTAAGTACACGTCCTGGTAATCCGTCTGGCTCAGCGGCTTTGTGAATGTTGACCTGTTTTGTTCACATCGGCTACCGAGAGTGTTATCACACAGTCATCCAGAACAACTGGTGCTCTTGTGCATGCTTCAGTGTTGCTTGCCTCGTGGTGAGCATAAAATCTTTTAGCTCGTCTGGTAGGCTCGCGTCACTGGGCAACTCGCGTCTGGGTTTCCCTTTGTAGTCAAGCCTCATCCAATCAGCGTCAGAGTGTAGAAGGATTCAATCTTAACTTGTTATGGCTGCAATCCCCCTATCTGGATAAGTGTCATCAACAACCGCTGAATAATAGCGCTACATTCAATAAATATTACTACAAATATTTATAGTCATGAAATCACAAGTGCAATATAGGAAAACACACAGCTTAGCCTTTTGTTAATCCACCTGTCGTGTCAGATTTAGAAATTATGCTTTTCGGCGAAAGCAATCCTAGCGTTTGTGTACATTTATCAATAGCACAACAAAAAATTAAGTACACTTAGCATCAGGAAGCTTGGTCACGAAAATCAGAAAAGCAATCAAATCAATCGTTTACCTTTGATGATCTTCGGATGTTTTCACTCACGAGACTCTCAGTTACACAACAAATGTTCAGTTTGATCCACAACAATTATTTTTAGATGTAAAATAGCTTTGTCGCGTTATGTTCAGAAATCCACAGGAAAGAGCGGTCACGACAACGCAGACGAAAATTCCAAACAGTTTCCATAATGTCCACAGAAACATGTCAAACGTTTTTTATAATCAATCCTCAGGTTGTTTTTAAAATATATAATCGATAATATATCAACCACAAATGTCTTTCACAGTAGGAGAGGGAAAAGCAATACCTGTCCAAATTCTGTTGCCCGATCAAAACTCATGTGACCACTTGACGCGATGTTATCGTTCTGGCTCATTTTTCAAAATAAAAGTTGACACTATGTCTGAAGACTGTTGACACCTTGAGGAAGCGATAGGAAAAGGAATCTGGTTCATATCCCTTTAAATCCAGCAAAGGGAGGCTATGGAACATGGAGTTTTCAAAATAGAAGCCACTTCCTGTTTTGATTTTCCTCAGGGTTTCGCCTGCAACATCAGTTCTGTTATACTCACAGACAATATTTTGACAGTTTTGGAAACTTTAGAGTGTTTTCTATCCAATACTAATAATAAAATGCATATATTAGCAACTGAGACTGAGGAGCTGGCCGTTTACAATGGGCACCTTTTCATCCAAGCTACTCAATACTGCCCCTGCAGCCATAAAAAGTTAATCCTGTATTGACGCGTTGCTTGTTTGATGGTTTGTCTGAGGGCATAGTGGGATTTCTTAAAAGCGTCCGGATTAGTCACCCGCTCCTTGAAAGCGGCAGCTCAAGCCTTTAGCTCGAAGCGGATGTTGCCTGTAATCCATGGCCTCTGGTTGGGGTATGTACGTACGGTCACTGTGGGGACTGTCTGTCTGTCTTCTCTACATCACAGACACCAGAGATCCTACCACTGTCTGTCTTCTTCTCTACATCACAGACACTAGAGATCCTACCACTGTCTGTCTGTCTTCTCTACATCACAGACACCAGTGATCCTACCACTGTCTGTCTTCTCTACATCACAGACACCAGTGATCCTACCACTGTCTGTCTGTCTTCTCTACATCACAGACACTAGAGATCCTACCACTGTCTGTCTTCTTCTCTACATCACAGACACCAGAGATCCTACCACTGTCTGTCTTCTTCTCTACATCACAGACACCAGAGATCCTACCACTGTCTGTCTGTCTTCTCTACATCACAGACACCAGAGATCCTACCACTGTCTGTCTGTCTTCTCGACATCACAGACACCAGAGATTCTACCACTGTCTGTCTTCTTCTCGACATCACAGACACCAGAGATCATACCACTGTCTGTCTTCTTCTCTACATCACAGACAACAGAGATCCTACCACTGTCTGTCTTCTTCTCTACATCACAGACACCAGACATCCAACCACTGTCTGTCTTCTCTACATCACAGCCACCAGAGATCCTACCACTGTCTGTCTGTCTTGTCTACATCAGACTTCAGAGATCCTACCACTGTCTGTCTTCTCTACATCACAGACACCAGAGATCCAGCCTTTTTACATCTCTCTCAATTCAATTTCAATTCAATTCAATTCAATTCAAGGGCTTTATTGGCATGGGAAACATGTGTTAACATTGCCAAAGCAAGTGAGGTAGACAACATACAAAGTGAATATATAAAGTGAAAAACAACAAAAATTAACAGTAAACATTACACATACAGAGGTTTCAAAACAGTAAAGACATTACAAATGTCATATTATATATATATATAAAGTGTTTTAACAATGTACAAATGGTTAAAGGACACAAGATAATATAAATAAGCATAAATATGGGTTGTATTTACAATGGTGTGTGTTCTTCACTGGTTGCCCTTTTCTCGTGGCAACAGGTCACAAATTTTGCTGCTGTGATGGCACACTGTGGAATTTCACCCAGTAGATATGGGAGTTTTTCAAATTTGGATTTGTTTTCGAATTCTTTGTGGATCTGTGTAATCTGAGGGAAATATGTCTCTCTAATATGGTCATACATTGGGCAGGAGGTTAGGAAGTGCAGCTCAGTTTCCACCTCATTTTGTGGGCAGTGAGCACATAGCCTGTCTTCTCTTGAGAGCCATGTCTGCCTACGGCGGCCTTTCTCAATAGCAAGGCTATGCTCACTGAGTCTGTACATAGTCAAAGCTTTCCTTAATTTTGGGTCAGTCACAGTGGTCAGGTATTCTGCCGCTGTGTACTCTCTGTTTAGGGCCAAATAGCATTCTAGTTTGCTCTGTTTTTTTGTTAATTCTTTCCAATGTGTCAAGTAATTATCTTTTTGTTTTCTCATGATTTGGTTGGGTCTAATTGTGCTGCTGTCCTGGGGCTCTGTAGGGTGTGTTTGTGTTTGTGAACAGAGCCCCAGTACCAGCTTGCTTAGGGGACTCTTCTCCAGGTTCATCTCTCTGTAGGTGATGGCTTTGTTATGGAAGGTTTGTGAATCACTTCCTTTTAGGTGGTTGTAGAATTTAACGGCTCTTTTCTGGATTTTGATAATTAGTGGGTATCGGCCTAATTCTGCTCTGCATGCATTATTTGGTGTTCTACGTTGTACACGGAGGATATTTTTGCAGAATTCTGCGTGCAGAGTCTCAATTTGGTGTTTGTCCCATTTTGTGAAGTCTTGGTTGGTGAGCGGACCCCAGACCTCACAACCATAAAGGGCAATGGGCTCTATGACTGATTCAAGTATTTTTAGCCAAATCCTAATTGGTATGTTGAAATTTATGTTTCTTTTGATGGCATAGAATGCCCTTCTTGCCTTGTCTCTCAGATCGTTCACAGCTTTGTGGAAGTTACCTGTGGCGCTGATGTTTAGGCCAAGGTATGTATAGTTTTTTGTGTGCTCTAGGGCAACAGTGTCTAGATTGAATTTGTATTTGTGGTCCTGGTGACTGGACCTTTTTTGGAACACCATTATTTTGGTCTTACTGAGATTTACTGTCAGGGCCCAGGTCTGACAGAATCTGTGCATAAGATCTAGGTGCTGCTGTAGGCCCTCCTTGGTTGGTGACAGAAGCACCAGATCATCGGCAAACAGCAGACATTTGACTTCGGATTCTAGCAGGGGGAGGCCGGGTGCTGCAGACTTTTCTAGTGCCCGCGCCAATTCGTTGATATATATGTTGAAGAGGGTGGGGCTTAAGCTGCATCCCTGTCTAACCCCACGACCCTGTGTGAAGAAATGTGTGTGTTTTTTGCCAATTTTAACCGCACACTTGTTGTTTGTGTACATGGATTTTATAATGTCGTACGTTTTACCCCCAACACCACTTTCCATCAGTTTGTATAGCAGACCCTCATGCCAGATTGAGTCGAAGGCTTTTTTGAAATCAACAAAGCATGAGAAGACTTTGCCTTTGTTTTGGTTTGTTTGGTTGTCAATTAGGGTGTGCAGGGTGAATACATGGTCTGTTGTACGGTAATTTGGTAAAAAGCCAATTTGACATTTGCTCAGTACATTGTTTTCATTGAGGAAATGTACGAGTCTGCTGTTAATAATAATGCAGAGGATTTTCCCAAGGTTACTGTTGACACATATTCCACGGTAGTTATTGGGGTCAAATTTGTCTCTCTCTCTACAGAGAGGTCAAATTAGTGTGTAGCCCAAACTGTACGGAGCAGGATGGTGGAACCTTAATTGGGGAGAATGGGCTTGTGGTAATGGCTGGAACGGTATCAAATACATCAAACACATGCTATTCCATCTGCTCTGTTCCAGCCACTACTATGAGCCGTCCTCCCCTCAGCAGCCTCCACTGGTGCAGACTCTGCAGACAGACGTTGGCAGACTGTCTGTACCGACTTCAGACGAGTCTCAAGACCCTTGTGGGCGTCGTAGAGCAAAACGGAGAACACCGTGGTGTTGGTGAGAGTCTCATCTCTCCATCGAGGTGCCGAGCCGCAAGTCTGACTCTGGAGGACACCGTGGTGTTGGTGAGAGTCTCATCTTTCCATCGAGGGGCCAAACCGGGACGTGCCGAGCCACAAGTCTGACTCTGGAGGACACGGTGGATTGAGATGGAACGTTAAAAAAAAAATGTCTCTCACTTAAACTGACCTATTTTTAAAATGGGGCTTTTTGTATTATGCTAATTAGATTTCTGCAGGAGCGCGGACATCGACCTTGTGTTCACGCCACAGAACCAGACCAGTAGAACACTGAAACAGTTTGTGATGCTCTAACCAACTACACTCCAGCCAAATGATCTGGGATGTAATGTACCACAGCTACAATTACACAGCTTTCATAAACCCCACCTCAACACATCAAATATCAGGTTGAACACAATTAAATCAGGATGAAAATCTGCAGGACAAACTAAAAAAGGGAACGTTTTTTAATTTCATTTCATAATAATGATGTATATATTATGTTAAACCAACACAGAGGTTTAAATGAAGATGATGCCCCCAGTCTGTGTTTCAGCTCCACACAATCTGATTACTGTCAAATCAGTGCTGAAGGAAGAAGATGTTTGGTTCTTTTTCTTCACTAAAGCAATATGATCCTGCGGTATGATACTGTTATAAATGCATTTTCAGAGAGGAGTTTCCATGTGCTATTGGGTACCAAGGCAGTTTTAATGAAACACCACGGAACATAGTACTGCTTCCTGTGAACTGTTCCATAGTACTGCTTCCTGTGAACTGTTCCATAGTACTGCTTCCTGTGAACTGTTCCATAGTACTGCTTCCTGTGAACTGTTCCATAGTACTGCTTCCTGTGAACTGTTCCATATTACTGCTTCCTGTGAACTGTTCCATAGTACTGCTTCCTGTGAACTGTTCCATATTACTGCTTCCTGTGAACTGTTCCATAGTACTGCTTCCTGTGAACTGTTCCATATTACTGCTTCCTGTGAACTGTTCCATAGTACTGCTTCCTGTGAACTGTTCCATATTACTGCTTCCTGTGAACTGTTCCATATTACTGCTTCCTGTGAACTGTTCCATAGTACTGCTTCCTGTGAACTGTTCCATAGTACTGCTTCTTGTGAACTGTTCCATATTACTGCTTCCTGTGAACTGTTCCATAGTACTGCTTCCTGTGAACTGTTCCATATTACTGCTTCCTGTGAACTGTTCCATATTACTGCTTCCTGTGCAGAAATCACAGCATCTGTACAAGTGGATTAACTCCTCTGAAGAAGCCTCTTCTACACTAGATACAGAAAATACACATGTAATGTAGAACACTGGTAATGGAGGTAAAACTATAACAATTAAATACACATGTAATGTAGAACACTGGTAATGGAGGTAAAGATATAACAATTAAATACACATGTAATGTAGAACACTGGTAATGGAGGTAAAGATATAACAATTAAATACACATTTAATGTAGAACACTGGTAATGGAGGTAAAGATATAACAATTAAATACACATGTAATGTAGAACACTGGTAATGGAGGTAAAGATATAACAATTAAATACACATGTAATGTAGAACACTGGTAATGGAGGTAAAGATATAACAATTAAATACACATTTAATGTAGAACACTGGTAATGGAGGTAAAACTATAACAATTAAATACACATGTAATGTAGAACACTGGTAATGGAGGTAAAACTATAACAATTAAATACACATGTAATGTAGAACACTGGTAATGGAGGTAAAGATATAACAATTAAATACACATGTAATGTAGAACACTGGTAATGGAGGTAAAACTATAACAATTAAATACACATGTAATGTAGAACACTGGTAATGGAGGTAAAGATATAACAATTAAATACACATGTAATGTAGAACACTGGTAATGGAGGTAAAACTATAACAATTACATACACATGTAATGTAGAACACTGGTAATGGAGGTAAAGATATAACAATTAAAAACACAATTAAGGGCAAGTTGAAGTTAGGATCTTATTAAGACAATTTTTGCCAAAGTCT
>NC_092158.1:103777781-103787781 GCF_045791955.1 Oncorhynchus clarkii lewisi | reverse complement strand
GTGGACTAACACATGGCATCCCTCAGAAGTCCCTTATGTCTGCAACATTAACCTCTCAACCCCCTCCTCTCCCCTCCTCACTCTTCCCTTGCTCCCTCGCTCTCACAGCCCTGTCTTATTTACACACCTCATTTACACCAGTACACACACCCTGCATCCCTCCACCAGTACACACACCCTGCATCCCTCCACCAGTACACACACCCTGCATCCCTCCCCCTGTCCTCACCCACCCCCTCCCTCCCTTATCCTCCTTCTCCCGCTATCGTCTTTTCTCCCCCTCTCCTCTCTTATCCTGATTCTCCCCCTCTCCTCTCTTATCCTAATTCTCCCCCTCTCCTCATTCTCCCCTCTCCTCTCTTATCCTAATTCTCCCCCTCTCCTCATTCTCCCCTCTCCTCCCTTATCCTCATTCTCCCCCTCTCCTCCCTTATCCTCATTCTCCCCCTCTCCTTCCTTATCCTCATTATCCCCCTATCCTCCCTTATCCTCATTCTCCCCCTCTCCTCTCTTATCCTCATTCTCCCCCTCTCCTCCCTTATCCTCATTCTCCCTCTCTCCTCATTCTCCCCCTCTCCTCCCTTATCCTCATTCTCCCTCTCTCCTCCCTTATCCTCATTTTCCCCTCTCCTCCCTTATCCTCATTCTCCCCCTCTCCTCATTCTCCCTCTCTCCTCCCTTATCCTCATTCTCCCTCTCTCCTCATTCTCCCTCTCTCCTCTCTTATCCTCATTCTCCCCCTCTCCTCTCTTATCCTCATTCTCCCCCTCTCCTCCCTTATCCTCCTTCTCACGCTATCGTCTTTTCTCCCCCTCTCCTCTCTTATCCTCATTCTCCCCCTCTCCTCTCTTATCCTAATTCTCCCCCTCTCCTCATTCTCCCTCTCCTCCTCCTTATCCTCATTCTCCCCTCTCCCCTCCCTTATCCTCATTCTCCCTCCCTCTCCTCCCTTATCCTCATTCTCCCTCTCTCCTCCCTTATCCTCATTCTCCCTCTCTCCTCATTCTCCCCCTCATTCTTCTCCCTCTCTCCTCTCTTATCCAACAGAACAGAAGAGGAAGGAAAGAGAGAGAAGATATTTAATAGGATGAATAAGAGGGAAGGAAAGGAAAGGCAGAAAAGGAAAGGAGAGGAGAGGAGAATGATAATGTAGAATAGCAGGTAATTGATTAGCTTCAGTGGAGAGACGGAGGCTTCATTAGAATGTAGAATAGCAGGTAATTGATTAGCTTCAGTGGAGAGACGGAGGCTTCATTTGCTAAAGTGCTGCCAGGGTTTAGATCCTCTTTCACTCTCACACTCTCTCTCTCTCTCTCCATCTCACTACTCCTTCCTCTTTCTCTCCATCTCCCTATTCATTCCATCTCCCCATCTCACTATTCCTTCCTCTTTCTCTCCATCTCCCTATTCATTCCATCTCCCCATCTCACTACTCCATCCTCTCTCTCCCCATCTCCCTATTCAGTCCATCTCCCTATTCCTTCCTCTCTCTCCCCATCTCACTATTCCTTCCTCTCTCTCTTCATCTCCCTATTCATTCCATTTCCCTATCTCACTATTCCTTCCTCTTTCTCTCCATCTCCCTGTTCATTCCATCTCCCTATCTCACTATTCCTTCATCTTCCTCTCCATCTCACTATTCCTTCCTCTTTCTCCCCATCTCCCTATTCATTCCATCTCCCTATCTCACTATTCCTTCATCTTCCTCTCCATCTCACTATTCCATCCTCTCTCTCCCCATCTCACTATTCCTTCCTCTCTCTCCCCATCTCACTATTCATTCTCTCTCTCCATCTCCCTATTCATTCCATCTCCCTATCTCACTATTCTTTCCTCTTTATCTCACTATTCATTCCATCTCCCTATTCATTCCATCTCCCTATCTCACTATTCCTTCATCTTCCTCTCCATCTCACTATTCCTTCCTCTCTCTCCATCTCCCTATTCATTCCATCTCCCTATCTCACTATTCCTTCCTCTCTCTCCCCATCTCACTATTCCTTACTCTTTCTCTCCATCTCCCTATTCATTCCTCTTTCTCTCCATCTCCCTATCTCACTAATCCTTCCTCTTCCCGCCCCCCTCTCTCCCTATTTCCCTCCCCATTTCGCTCTCTACCTCCTTCTCTCACTCTCCCTCCCTCATTTGCTCTCTCTCTCTCCATCTACCCATTTCTCTCCCTCCCTCTCTCACTCTACCTCCCTCCCTCTTTTTCTCAACCTCCCCATTTCTCTCCCTCCCTCTCTCTCTCTCTCTCTCTCTCCTCGTCTTTCCATTTCCAGCAGTCAGAATGAGAGAAGCAGAGCCAGTTGATATTCTGTGTTAGGCCTTATCATAGTGACTGTGATCAGAGCTATCCTCAGGGCTATTCTCTACTGTTTAACACAGGAGCATGAAGAGGTCATGTTTTCTCTCTGTCTCTCTCTCCATCTCTCTCTCTTTCTCTGTGCGCATGTGTGAGTGTGTGTGTGTGTGTATGGAGTAGAGCATGTCCATAGGAAATGGCTGTGTGTTTATAGTGGACCATCTGGCCTCTTAGAACATAGCAGTAAATTATACCTAGAGAGAGGAGAGGAGACGAGAGGAGAGGAAAGGAGAGGAGAGGAGACGAGAGAAGAGGAGAGGAAAGGAGAGGAGAGGAGACGAGAGAAGAGGAGACGAGAGGAGAGGAGAGGAGACGAGAGAAGAGGAAATTAACATAGAGGAAAGGAGAGGAGAGGAGAGGAGATGAGAGAAGAGGAAATGAGTGGAGAGGAAAGGAGAGGAGAGGAGAGGAGAGAAGAGGAAATGAACGGAGAGGAGAGGAGAGGAGAGGAGACGAGAGGAGAGGAAATGAACGGAGAGGAGACGTCCTCTTGCAATCTCCTCCTCTCCCCAGAAAACCCTCACTGCCACTCCTGTTATACAACTCTGGATGTTTACATTTTGTGTTGAGAAACTGGAGAGCAAAGACCTGAGATCTGTTGAAACCCTATGACCCCCACACAGCAGATCCCCACAGTCACTTTGGGACCCCCACACAGCAGATCCCCACAGTCACTATGGGACCCCCACACAGCAGATCTCCACAGTCACTATGGAACCCCCACACAGCAGATCCCCTCAGGCACTTTGGCAGGTAGCAGGTAGCCTAGCGGTTAAGAGCAGGTAGCCTAGCGGTTAAGAGCAGATAGCAGATAGCCTAGCGGTTAAGAGCAGGTAGCCTAGCGGTTAAGAGCAGGGAGCCTAGCGGTTAAGAGCAGGTAGCCTAGCGGTTAAGAGCAGGTAGCCTAGCGGTTAAGAGCAGGTAGCCTAGCGTTTCAGAGCAGGTAGCCTAGCGGTTCAGAGCAGGTAGCCAGGTAGCCTAGCGGTTAAGAGCAGGTAGCCTAGCGGTAGCCTAGCGGTTCAGAGCAGGTAGCCTAAGCAGGTAGCCTAGCGGTTCAGAGCAGGTAGCCTAGCGGTTCAGGTAGCAGGTAGCCTAGCAGGTAGCCTAGCAGAGCAGGTAGCCTAGCGGTTCAGAGCAGGTAGCCTAGCGGTTAAGAGCAGGTAGCCTAGCGGTTCAGAGCAGGTAGCCAAGCGTTTCAGAGCAGGTAGCCTAGCGGTTCAGAGCAGGTAGCCTAGCGGTTAAGAGAAGGTAGCCTAGCGTTTCAGAGCAGGTAGCATAGCGGTTAAGAGCAGGTAGCCTAGCGGTTAAGAGCAGGTAGCCTAGCGTTTCAGAGCAGGTAGCCTAGCGGTTCAGAGCAGGTAGCCTAGCGGTTCAGAGCAGGTAGCCTAGCGGTTAAGAGCAGGTAGCCTAGCAGTTAAGAGCAGGTAGCCAAGCGTTTCAGAGCAGGTAGCCTAGCGGTTCAGAGCAGGTAGCCTAGCGGTTCAGAGCAGGTAGCCTAGCGGTTAAGAGCAGGTAGCCTAGCGGTTCAGAGCAGGTAGCCAAGCGTTTCAGAGCAGGTAGCCTAGCGGTTCAGAGAAGGTAGCCTAGCGGTTAAGAGAAGGTAGCCTAGCGTTTCAGAGCAGGTAGCCTAGCGGTTCAGAGCAGGTAGCCTAGCGGTTAAGAGCAGGTAGCCTAGCGTTTCAGAGCAGGTAGCATAGCGGTTAAGAGCAGGTAGCCTAGCGGTTAAGAGCAGGTAGCCAAGCGTTTCAGAGCAGGTAGCCTAGCGGTTCAGAGCAGGTAGCCTAGCGGTTAAGAGAAGGTAGCCTAGCGTTTCAGAGCAGGTAGCCTAGCGGTTCAGAGCAGGTAGCCTAGCGGTTAAGAGAAGGTAGCCTAGCGGTTAAGAGCAGGTAGCCTAGCAGTTAAGAGCAGGTAGCCTAGAGGTTAAGCGCAGGTAGCCTAGCAGTTAAGAGAAGGTAGCCTAGCGGTTAAGAGAAGGTAGCCTAGCGGTTAAGCGCAGGTAGCCTAGCAGTTAAGAGAAGGTAGCCTAGCAGTTAAGAGAAGGTAGCCTAGCGGTTAAGAGCAGGTAGCCAAGCGTTTCAGAGCAGGTAGCCTAGCGGTTCAGAGCAGGTAGCCTAGCGGTTAAGAGAAGGTAGCCTAGCGTTTCAGAGCAGGTAGCCTAGCGGTTCAGAGCAGGTAGCCTAGCGGTTAAGAGAAGGTAGCCTAGCGGTTAAGAGCAGGTAGCCTAGCAGTTAAGAGCAGGTAGCCTAGCGGTTAAGCGCAGGTAGCCTAGCAGTTAAGAGAAGGTAGCCTAGCGGTTAAGAGAAGGTAGCCTAGCGGTTAAGAGCAGATAGCCTATTGGTTGGATGAACATGAATGAATTTGCTGCTTGGATGGTCACTGTTCACACTGCCAAATACTACAGCAGAAGAGACAGGGAGAGAGTGGATAATTGGAGAGATTAACAGAGAGAGAGGAACAGAGAGAGAGACCAACAGAGCGAGAGACCAACAGAGAGAGAGAGACCAGAGAGAGAGAGACCAACAGAGAGAGAGAGAGTCTCTGTTTCACACACACACAGACACAGACACACACACACACACACACACACACACACACACACACACTAAAGCAGTAGATTGAGCCAGTAAGGAGGCCCGTAAGAGCAGATGTCCTCTCTGACATATTATCCCATATTATAATACTGCACCTGGTTTTACATAGTGAACATATCAAAGCTGTACAAACACTTCTGTATTCTGGCAAAAACAATGTTTATTTCCACAACACTTCTAAACTGGTGTCATTAACACCTTCAGTATTCTGGTTTATTCACATAAATATGAAAGACATACATTTAATACATTTTCAACCAAGTAAGAAGCTAAACTTCATGACATTTCTCTGAAATACTAAAACACACACACACGCGCACACACGCACAGACACACGCGCACACGCGCGCACACACACACACACACACACACACACACACACACACACACACACACACACACACACACACACACACACACACACACACACACACACACACACACATTCTCCTACTAAGTTCCAGAGCTCCAGAGAGCTGTGCAGCAGCTGTTATGTACTAAGGTACCAGGACACTGGTACTGAGCTGTTATATACTAAGGTACCAGGACACTGGTACTGAGCTGTTATATACTAAGGTACCAGGACACTGGTACTGAGCTGTTATATACTAAGGTACCAGGACACTGGTACTGAGCTGTTATATACTAAGGTACCAGGACACTGGTACTGAGCTGTTATATACTAAGGTACCAGGACACTGGTGCTGAGCTGTTATATACTAAGGTACCAGGACACTGGTACTGAGCTGTTATATACTAAGGTACCAGGACACTGGTACTGAGCTGTTATATACTAAGGTACCAGGACACTGGTACTGAGCTGTTATATACTAAGGTACCAGGACACTGGTGCTGAGCTGTAATATACTAAGGTACCAGGACACTGGTGCTGAGGCAGAACAACTGCTCTCTTATGGAAATGACGGTGACACTTCACAATAAGCTGGTTAGCTTAGTCTACTCACTGACAGGATACAGACCACCCTGTTTATCTGAATTAGCTAGTCTACTCACTGACAGGATACAGACCACCCTGTTTATCTGAATTAGCTAGTCTACTCACTGACAGGATACAGACCACCCTGTTTATCTGAATTAGCTAGTCTACTCACTGACAGGATACAGACCACCCTGTTTATCTGAATTAGCTAGTCTACTCACTGACAGGATACAGACCACCCTGTTTATCTGAATTAGCTAGTCTACTCACTGACAGGATACAGACCACCCTGTTTATCTGAATTAGCTAGTCTACTCACTGACAGGATACAGACCACCCTGTTTATCTGAATTAGCTAGTCTACTCACTGACAGGATACAGACCACCCTGTTTATCTGAATTAGCTAGTCTACTCACTGACAGGATACAGACCACCCTGTTTATCTGAATTAGCTAGTCTACTCACTGACAGGATACAGACCACCCTGTTTATCTGAATTAGCTAGTCTACTCACTGATAGGATACAGACCACTCCTGTTTATCTGAATTAGCTAGTCTACTCACTGACAGGATACAGACCACCCTGTTTATCTGAATTAGCTAGTCTACTCCCTGATAGGATACAGACCACTCCTGTTTATCTGAATTAGCTAGTCTACTCACTGACAGGATACAGACCACCCTGTTTATCTGAATTAGCTAGTCTACTCCCTGATAGGATACAGACCACTCCTGTTTATCTGAATTAGCTAGTCTACTCACTGATAGGATACAGACCACCCTGTTTATCTGAATTAGCTAGTCTACTCACTGATAGGATACAGACCACCCTGTTTATCTGAATTAGCTAGTCTACTCACTGATAGGATACAGACCACCCCGTTTATCTGAATTAGCTAGTCTACTCACTGATAGGATACAGACCACCCTGTTTATCTAAATTAGCTAGTCTACTCACTGATATGATACAGACCACCCCGTTTATCTGAATTAGCTAGTCTACTCACTGATAGGATACAGACCACCCTGTTTATCTGAATTAGCTAGTCTACTCACTGATAGGATACAGACCACCCTGTTTATCTGAATTAGCTAGTCTACTCACTGATAGGATACAGACCACCCTGTTTATCTGAATTAGCTAGTCTACTCACTGATAGGATACAGACCACCCTGTTTATCTGAATTAGCTAGTCTACTCACTGATAGGATACAGACCACCCTGTTTATCTGAATTAGCTAGTCTACTCACTGATAGGATACAGACCACCCTGTTTATCTGAATTAGCTAGTCTACTCCCTGATAGGATACAGACCACCCTGTTTATCTGAATTAGCTAGTCTACTCACTGTACCCATGACAGGATAAAACCACCCTGTTTATCTGAATTAGCTAGTCTACTCACTGATAGGATACAGACCACCCTGTTTATCTGAATTAGCTAGTCTACTCCCTGACAGGATAGAGACCACCCTGTTTATCTGAATTAGCTAGTCTACTCACTGTACCCCTGACAGGATAGAGAACACCCTGTTTATCTGAATTAGCTAGTCTACTCACTGTACCCCTGATAGGATACAGACCACACTGTTTATATGAATTAGCTAGTCTACTCCCTGATAGGATACAGACCACTCCTGTTTATCTGAATTAGCTAGTCTACTCACTGTACCCCTGACAGGATACAGACCACCCTGTTTATCTGAATTGGCTAGTCTACTCACTGATAGGATACAGACCACCCTGTTTATCTGAATTAGCTAGTCTACTATCTGATAGCATACAGACCACCCTGTTTATCTGAATTAGCTAGTCTACTCACTGTACCCCTGACAGGATACAGACCACCCTGTGTATCTGAATTAGCTAGTCTACTCACTGATAGGATACAGACCACCATGTTTATCTGAATTAGCTAGTCTACTCACTGATAGGATACAGACCACCCTGTTTATCTGAATTAGCTAGTCTACTCACTGATAGGATGCAGACCACCCTGTTTATCTGAATTAGCTAGGCTACTCACTGATAGGATGCAGACCACCCTGTTTATCTGAATTAGCTAGTCTACTCACTGATAGGATACAGACCACTCCTGTTTATCTGAATTAGCTAGTCTACTCACTGATAGGATACAGACCACTCCTGTTTATCTGAATTAGCTAGTCTACTCACTGATAGGATACAGACCACTCCTGTTTATTGTCCCAACCTCAGTCCCAACCTCAGTCCCAACCCCAGCCCCAACCTCAGGTCATCCCCAGCCCTAACCTCAGTCCCAACCCCAGTCCCAACCTCAGTCCCAACCTCAGTCCCAACCTCAGCCCCAACCCCAGCCCCAACCTCAGTCCATCCCCAGCCCTAACCTCAGTACCATAGTACCCTCCAAGCTCGTCATCAAGCTCGAGACCCTGGGTCTCGACCCCGCCCTGTGCAACTGGGTACTGGACTTCCTGACGGGCCGCCCCCAGGTGGTGAGGGTAGGCAACAACATCTCCTCCCCGCTGATCCTCAACACTGGGGCCCCACAAGGGTGCGTTCTGAGCCCTCTCCTGTACTCCCTGTTCACCCACGACTGCGTGGCCACGCACGCCTCCAACTCAATCATCAAGTTTGCGGACGACACAACAGTGGTAGGCTTGATTACCAACAACGACGAGACGGCCTACAGGGAGGAGGTGAGGGCCCTCGGAGTGTGGTGTCAGGAAAATAACCTCACACTCAACGTCAACAAAACTAAGGAGATGATTGTGGACTTCAGGAAACAGCAGAGGGAACACCCCCCTATCCACATCGATGGAACAGTAGTGGAGAGGGTAGCAAGTTTTAAGTTCCTCGGCATACACATCACAGACAAACTGAATTGGTCCACTCACACAGACAGCATTGTGAAGAAGGCGCAGCAGCGCCTCTTCAACCTCAGGAGGCTGAAGAAATTCGGCTTGTCACCAAAAGCACTCACAAACTTCTACAGATGCACAACTGCTCCGCCCTCAACCGTAAGGCTCTCCAGAGGGTAGTGAGGTCTGCACAACGCATCACCGGGGGCAAACTACCTGCCCTCCAGGACACCTACACCACCCGATGTCACAGGAAGGCCATAAAGATCATCAAGGACATCAACCACCCGAGCCACTGCCTGTTCACCCCGCTATCATCCAGAAGGCGAGGTCAGTACAGGTGCATCAAAGCTGGGACCGAGAGACTAAAAAACAGCTTCTATCTCAAGGCTATCAGACTGTTAAACAGCCACCACTAACATTGAGTGGCTGCTGCCAACACACTGACACTGACTCAACTCCAGCCACTTTAATAATGGGAATTGATGGGAAATGATGTAAATATATCACTAGCCACTTTAAACAATGCTACCTTATATAATGTTACTTACCCTACATTATTCATCTCATATGCATACGTATATACTGTACTCTATATCATCGACTGTGTCCTTATGTAATACATGTATCACTAGCCACTTTAACTATGCCACTTTGTTTACATACTCATCTCATATGTATATACTGTACTCGATACCATCTACTGTATCTGCCTATGCTGCTCTGTACCATCACTCATTCATATATCCTTATGTACATATTCTTATCCCCTCACACTGTGTACAAGACAGTAGTTTTGGAATTGTTAGTTAGATTACTTGTTGGTTATTAGTGCATTGTCGGAACTAGAAGCACAAGCATTTCGCTACACTCGCATTAACATCTGCTAACCATGTGTATGTGACAAATACAATTTGATTTGATTTGATTTGATTTGAACCTCAGCCCCAACCTCAGCCCCAACCTCAGTCCATCCCCAGCCCCAACCTCAGTCCCAACCTCAGCCCCAACCCCAGCCCCAACCCCAGCCCCAACCTCAGTCCATCCCCAGCCCTAACCTCAGTCCCAACCTCAGTCCCAACCTCAGTCCCAACCTCAGTCCCAACCTCAGCCCCAACCCCAGCCCCAACCTCAGTCCATCCTCAGCCCTAACCTCAGCCCTAACCTCAGTCCCAACCTCAGTCCCAACCTCAGTCCCAACCTCAGTCCCAACCTCAGCCCCAACCCCAGCCCCAACCTCAGTCCCAACCTCAGTCCCAACC
>NC_092158.1:103762781-103772781 GCF_045791955.1 Oncorhynchus clarkii lewisi | reverse complement strand
CACACACACACACACACACACACACACACACACACACACACACACACACACACACACACACACACACACACACACACACACAGACACACACACACACACACACACACACACAGCCACAAACACACACACACACACACACACACACACACACATCCACAAACACACACAAACACACACAGCCACAAACACACACAGCAGAGCGTTTGTCTAGAGTATCAAAGTGAACGGTGGCTGTTGTAATGATGAGAGGATCAGTGTTATCCCTGAACTGTGTTAACCATCATATACCCAGGTCTGGAAGGCTGTAGGCAGCAGCTGTATCTCTGATTCAGGTCACTGACAGGCCTTTCTCTCCCCCTCCATCTCTCCCTTTCTCCTTCCTGCTACCCCCCCCCTCTCCTTCCTGCTCCCCCCCTCTCCTTCCCTCTCCCCCTCTCCTTCCCTCTCCCCCTCTCCTTCCTGCTCCCCCCCTCTCCTTCCTGCTCCCCCCTCTCCTTCCTGCTCCCCCCTCTCCTTCCTGCTTCCCCCTCTCCTTCCTGCTCCCCCCTCTATCTCTCCCTCTCTCCTTCCTGCTCCCCCCTCTCCTCCCTGCTCCCCCCCTCTATCTCTCCCTCTCTCCTTCCTGCTCCCCCTTCTCCTCCCTGCTCCCCCACTCTCTCTCCCTCTCTCCTTCCTGCTCCCCCTCTCTATCTCTCCCTCTCTCCTTCCTGCTCCCCCTCTCTATCTCCTTTGAAGTTTCTACTCTTAATAATAATAATATGGCTGATTAGTAGGGTGAATCTTTCTCTCTGGCTGATGTTTATGTAACAGCAGCAGCAGCCTCTTAAAGCTGCAGCACACTGAGAGAAAGATACACAGAGAGAGAGACACACACACAGAGACAGATACACACACACACACACAAAGAGAGAGACACACAGAGAGAAAGACACACAGAGAGAGAGAGACACACACACAGAGAGAGAGAGACACACACACACAGAGAGAGAGACACACACACACAGAGAGAGACACACAGAGAGACAGACACACACACAGAGAGAGAGACACACACACAGAGAGAGAGACACACACACAGAGAGAGAGAGACACACACACAAAGAGAGAGACACACAGAGAGAAAGACACACAGAGAGAAAGACACACAGAGAGAGAGACACAGAGAGAGAGAGAGATAGAGAGAGAGAGAGAGAGAGAGACAGAGAGAGAGAGAGAGAGAGAGAGAGAGAGAGAGAGAGAGAGAGAGAGAGTGCGACACACACACAGAGGGAGAGAGAGACACAACGTGAGAGATAAACAGAGAGAGAGAGACACAGAGAGAGAGAGAGAGAGAGAGAGAGAGAGAGAGAGAGAGAGAGAGAGAGAGAGAGAGAGAGAGAGAGAGAGAGAGACAGAGAGAGAGAGAGAGAGAGGCAGAGAGAGAGAGAGAGAGAGAGGCAGAGAGACAGAGAGAGAGAGAGAGACAGAGAGAGAGAGAGAGAGAGAGAGAGAGAGAGAGAGAGAGAGAGAGAACTGTATGTATATACGTATGTATGTGTGAGTCCAGGAGTCCAGGACCAGTGGTAGGCTGCTAGGACCCTCTCCTACACTGGGCCCAGGACCAGTGGTAGGCTGCTAGGACCCTCTCCTACACTGAGCCCAGGACCAGTGGTAGGCTGCTAGGACCCTCTCCTACACTGAGCCCAGGACCAGTGGTAGGCTGCTAGGACCCTCTCCTATATTGAGCCCAGGACCAGTGGTAGGCTGCTAGGACCCTCTCCTATACTGAGCCCAGGACCAGTGGTAGGCTGCTTGGACCCTCTCCTACAATGGGCCCAGACCAGTGGTAGGCTGCTAGGACCCTCTCCTACACTGAGCCCAGGACCAGTGGTAGGCTGCTAGGACCCTCTCCTATACTGAGCCCAGGACCAGTGGTAGGCTGCTAGGACCCTCTCCTATACTGAGCCCAGGACCAGTGGTAGGCTGCAAGGACCCTCTCCTACACTGAGCCCAGGACCAGTGGTAGGCTACTAGGACCCTCTCCTACACTGAGCCCAGGACCAGTGGTAGGCTGCTAGGACCCTCTTCTACACTGAGTGGTAGGCTGCTAGGACCATCTCCTACACTGAGTGGTAGGCTGCTAGGACCCTCTCCTACACTGAGTGGTAGGCTCCCACACTTTCCATGCATCCCCTCTTTCCCTCTCCTCCTTCCTATCTCTCCCTCTGTCTCCAGTTGTCCATCCCTCTCTTTCCCTCTCCTCCTTCCTTCATATCTCTCCCTCTGTCTCTAGTTGTCCATCCCTCTCTTTCCCTCTCCTCCTTCCTTCATATCTCTCCCTCTGTCTCCAGTTGTCCATCCCTCTCTTTCCCTCTCCTCCTTCCTTCATATCTCTCCCTCTGTCTCTAGTTGTCCATCCCTCTCTTTCCCTCTCCTCCTTCCTTCCTATCTCTCCCTCTGTCTCATAAATAAACATTGCTTCTGCAGCCTGTATGGGTGTGTGTGGGCGAGCAACAGGCACATTACTGTGTGTGTGTGTTTGTCTGCACCTGTGTACTGTGTATGTATGTGTGCACATGCATGTTTGCACACACAAATGTTTTGCGAGTTGGTGAATTCTAAACATTACTGCATTACCCTGGTTGTATGTCTACCACAACAATACCGCATTATCCTGGTTGTCTGTCTACCACAGCATTACTTCATTATCCCGGTTGTCTGTCTACCACAACATTAAAGCATTACCCTGGTTGTCTGTCTGCCACAACAATACCGCATTATCCTGATTGCCTGTCTGCCACAACAATACCGCATTATCCTGGTTGTCTGTCTACCACAGCATTACTTAATTATCCTGGTTGTCTGTCTTCCACAACATAACTGCATTGTCCTGATTGTCTGTCTACCACAGCATTACTTCATTATCCTGGTTGTCTGTCTACCACAACATTACTGCATTACCCTGGTTGTCTGTCTGCCACAACATAACTGCATTAGGTTTGGGTTAGGAGAAGGTAAGCTGGTCCTAAATGTTATGTCTGTCTAACCTATGTGTGACTAGGGGGAATCTTAATTGTGTTCCTTCTGTCCTCTCGTCATTTCCATCTCAAACAACATTGGAGGAACAGGTCAGAGGTTCTGCCCCCTCGGATCTTCTCCTCCAATGGGATTTGGTAAAAGAAGCGAGGAGAGAGGACATACAAGTGAGATTCGTAGGAGCTGCAGTCTCCAGTGGTGAGGACGCTGCCTGCTGTGAATGGTGATGTGGCGCCATCTGTTGGTGAGCAAGGGGAAACACAGCAGTGGGAGGTGGTAGAGGTGAGGAGCAGAGCACGACCTATCCATAGACTCAGATATTAGGATCTCTGTGGGCCTATCCTTGTCTGGCTACTAGCACATGCACAGCTTGCTAACTATTCATATCGGCTACACACACAGAGTGAATCTGACTGTCCAGCTGTCCATGCAGAGTGTATCTTAGTGTCATGGACAGAGTTGGGGCAGACAATATACTTCAGGACCACGGACAGCTCTCATTAGAACATAGTTCGGGCAGAGAATACACTTCAGGACCACGGACAGCTCCCATTAGACCAGAGTCAGTACAGACAATATACTTCAGGACCACGGACAGCTCCCATTAGACCAGAGTCAGTACAGACAATACACTTCAGGGCCACGGACAGCTCCCATTAGATCAGAGTCAGTACAGACAATATACTTCAGGACCACGGACAGCTCCCATTAGAACAGAGTCAGTACAGACAATATACTTCAGCACCACGGACAGCTCCCACTAGAACAGAGTCAGTACAGAGAATACACTTCAGGACCACGGACAGCTCCCTTTAGAACATAGTTCGGGCAGAGAATACACTTCAGGACCACGGACAGCTCCCATTAGACCAGAGTCAGTACAGACAATACACTTCAGGACCACGGACAGCTCCCATTAGACCAGAGTCAGTACAGACAATATACTTCAGGACCACGGACAGCTCCCACTAGAACAGAGTCAGTACAGAGAATACACTTCAGGACCACGGACAGCTCCCTTTAGAACATAGTTAGGGCAGAGAATACACTTCAGCACCACGGACAGCTCCCATTAGAACGGAGTTAGGTCAGAGAATATACTTCAGGACCACGGACAGCTCCCATTAGAACAGAGTTAGGCCAGAGAATAAACTTCAGGACCACGGACAGCTCCCATTAGAACAGAGTTAGGGCAGAGAATACACTTCAGGACCACGGACAGCTCCCATTAGAACAGAGTTAGGGCAGAGAATACACTTCAGGACCACGGACAGCTCCCATTAGACCAGAGTTAGGCCAGAGAATACACTTCAGCACCACGGACAGCTCCCATTAGAACAGAGTCCGGGCAGAGAATTAGAACAGAGTTCGGACAGAGAAGACCTACTGAGGAGTACAGACAGCTCCAATATATCTCTGTAACAGAGAAGCTATGAGCCTAAAAACACCACAATGCCACAATCTAGTCCCTGTTTCTCTCTCTCTCTCTAAACACAATATATCAAGTTTCTGATCAGAACAATATCTCTCCCTCCACATCTCTGTTTTCCTCCTCTGGCTTTGACTTGCCTTTGATTTCAACAGACCCCAAAAACTAGGCGGAATAATAACACCCTCTATAATCACAGAGCAGGGAACAAGCAAGATTCAGTACTGATGAGGAGGAGGAGGAGGAATATGAAGAGGAGGAGAAGGAAGAAGAGGATGAGAAAGGAGAGAAGATGATGGAGGAGGAGAGGAGGAGGAGGAGAGAAGATGATAGAGGAGGAGGAGGATGACAAGGAGGAGGAGAAGAAGGAAGAGAGAACCCAGAGGAATATGTTTTCAGTCTCTCTACATCACAACACCAACCTTCAGACTTCTACAGTTTCAAACTCTTTATCTCTCTCTCTTTCTTTTCTTTCTGTCAGAGCCTCAGTAAACAAACACCTTCACATTAAGGAGATATCAACGGTGAAAATAAGACACAGAGAAACAGACTAACTAAGAAAGAGAAAAGACAGAGATAAAATGCTTTTGGTTGAACACACTGAGAAAGAGTGTTAGTTGAATCCAGGAAGTGAACTGTCCTGTCTGTTGTACATCTTTCACCCTTTAATCTCCCCCTGCTACACTTACCCTCCATCATCTCTCCTCTTCTTTAATCTCCCACTGCTACACGTACCCTCCATCATCTCTCCTGTTCTCTTCTTTAATCTCCCCCTGCTACACTTACCCTCCATCATCTCTCCTGTTCTCTTCTTTAATCTCCCACTGCTACACTTACCCTCCATCATCTCTCCTGTTCTTTTCTTTAATCTCCCACTGCTACACTTACCCTCCATCATCTCTCCTGTTCTCTTCTTTAATCTCCCCCTGCTACACTTACCCTCCATCATCTCTCCTCTTCTTTAATCTCCCACTGCTACACTTACCCTCCATCATCTCTCCTGTTCTCTTCTTTAATCTCCCCCTGCTACACTTACCCTCCATCATCTCTCCTCTTCTTTAATCTCCCCCTGCTACACTTACCCTCCATCATCTCTCCTGTTCTCTTCTTTAATCTCCCACTGCTACACTTACCCTCCATCATCTCTCCTGTTCTCTTCTTTAATCTCCCCCTGCTACACTTACCCTCCATCATGTCTCCTCTTCTTTAATCTCCCCCTGCTACATTTACCCTACATCATCTCTCCTGTTCTCTTCTTTAATCTCCCCCTGCTACACTTACCCTCCATCATCTCTCCTCTTCTCTTCTTTAATCTCCCCCTGCTACACTTACCCTCCATCATCTCTCCTGTTCTCTTCTTTAATCTCCCACTGCTACACTTACCCTCCATCATCTCTCCTCTTCTTTAATCTCCCCCTGCTACACTTACCCTCCATAATCTCTCCTGTTCTTTAATCTCCCACTGCTACACTTACCCTCCATAATCTCTCCTGTTCTTTAATCTCCCCCTGCTACACTTACCCTCCATAATCTCTTCTGTTCTTTAATCTCCCCCTGCTACACTTACCCTCCATCATCTCTCCTGTTCTCTTCTTTAATCTCCCACTGCTACACTTACCCTCCATCATCTCTTCTGTTCTCTTCTTTAATCTCCCCCTGCTACACTTACCCTCCATCATCTCTCCTCTTCTTTAATCTCCCCCTGCTACACTTACCCTCCATCATCTCTCCTGTTCTCTTCTTTAATCTCCCACTGCTACACTTACCCTCCATCATCTCTCCTCTTCTTTAATCTCCCCCTGCTACACTTACCCTCCATCATCTCTCCTGTTCTCTTCTTTAATCTCCCACTGCTACACTTACCCTCCATCATCTCTCCTCTTCTTTAATCTCCCCCTGCTACACTTACCCTCCATCATCTCTCCTGTTCTCTTCTTTAATCTCCCACTGCTACATTTACCCTCCATCATCTCTCCTGTTCTCTTCTTTAATCTCCCACTGCTACACTTACCCTCCATCATCTCTCCTGTTCTCTTCTTTAATCTCCCACTGCTACACTTACCCTCCATCATCTCTCCTCTTCTTTAATCTCCCCCTGCTACATTTACCCTCCATCATCTCTCCTGTTCTCTTCTTTAATCTCCCCCTGCTACACTTACCCTCCATCATCTCTCCTGTTCTCTTCTTTAATCTCCCACTGCTACACTTACCCTCCATCATCTCTCCTCTTCTTTAATCTCCCCATGCTACACTTACCCTCCATCATCTCTCCTGTTCTCTTCTTTAATCTCCCACTGCTACATTTACCCTCCATCATCTCTCCTGTTCTCTTCTTTAATCTCCCACTGCTACACTTACCCTCCATCATCTCTCCTGTTCTCTTCTTTAATCTCCCACTGCTACACTTACCCTCCATCATCTCTCCTCTTCTTTAATCTCCCCCTGCTACATTTACCCTCCATCATCTCTCCTGTTCTCTTCTTTAATCTCCCACTGCTACACTTACCCTCCATCATCTCTCCTCTTCTCTTCTTTAATCTCCCACTGCTACACTTACCCTCCATCATCTCTCCTCTTCTCTTCTTTAATCTCCCCCTGCTACACTTACCCTCCATCATCTCTCCTCTTCTTTAATCTCCCACTGCTACACTTACCCTCAATCATCTCTTCTGTTCTCTTCTTTAATCTCCCCCTGCTACACTTACCCTCCATCATCTCTCCTGTTCTTTGATCTCCCACTGCTACACTTACCCTCCATCATCTCTCCTGTTCTTTAATCTCCCACTGCTACACTTACCCTCCATCATCTCTCCTGTTCTTTAATCTCCCACTGCTACACTTACCCTCCATCATCTCTCCTGTTCTCTTCTTTAATCTCCCACTGCTACACTTACCCTCCATAATCTCTCCTCTTCTTTAATCTCCCCCTGCTACACTTACCCTCCATCATCTCTCCTGTTCTCTTCTTTAATCTCCCCCTGCTACACTTACCCTCCATCATCTCTCCTCTTCTTTAATCTCCCACTGCTACACTTACCCTCCATCATCTCTCCTGTTCTTTAATCTCCCACTGCTACACTTACCCTCCATAATCTCTCCTCTTCTTTAATCTCCCCCTGCTACACTTACCCTCCATCATCTCTCCTGTTCTCTTCTTTAATCTCCCACTGCTACACTTACCCTCAATCATCTCTTCTGTTCTCTTCTTTAATCTCCCCCTGTTACACTTACCCTCCATCATCTCTTCTGTTCTCTTCTTTAATCTCCCACTGCTACACTTACCCTCCATAATCTCTCCTCTTCTTTAATCTCCCACTGCTACACTTACCCTCAATCATCTCTTCTGTTCTCTTCTTTAATCTCCCCCTGTTACACTTACCCTCCATCATCTCTTCTGTTCTCTTCTTTAATCTCCCACTGCTACACTTACCCTCCATAATCTCTCCTCTTCTTTAATCTCCCACTGCTACACTTACCCTCCATCATCTCTCCTGTTCTCTTCTTTAATCTCCCCCTGCTACACTTACCCTCCATCATCTCTCCTGTTCTCTTCTTTAATCTCCCCCTGCTACACTTACCCTCCATCATCTCTCCTGTTCTTTAATCTCCCCCTGCTACACTTACCCTCCATCATCTCTCCTCTTCTTTAATCTCCCACTGCTACACTTACCCTCCATCATCTCTCCTGTTCTCTTCTTTAATCTCCCACTGCTACACTTACCCTCCATCATCTCTCCTCTTCTTTAATCTCCCCCTGCTACATTTACCCTCCATCATCTCTCCTGTTCTCTTCTTTAATCTCCCCCTGCTACACTTACCCTCCATCATCTCTCCTGTTCTTTAATCTCCCACTGCTACACTTACCCTCCATCATCTCTCCTGTTCTCTTCTTTAATCTCCCACTGCTACACTTACCCTCCATAATCTCTCCTCTTCTTTAATCTCCCCCTGCTACACTTACCCTCCATCATCTCTCCTGTTCTCTTCTTTAATCTCCCCCTGCTACACTTACCCTCCATCATCTCTCCTCTTCTTTAATCTCCCACTGCTACACTTACCCTCCATCATCTCTCCTGTTCTTTAATCTCCCACTGCTACACTTACCCTCCATAATCTCTCCTCTTCTTTAATCTCCCCCTGCTACACTTACCCTCCATCATCTCTCCTGTTCTCTTCTTTAATCTCCCACTGCTACACTTACCCTCAATCATCTCTTCTGTTCTCTTCTTTAATCTCCCCCTGTTACACTTACCCTCCATCATCTCTTCTGTTCTCTTCTTTAATCTCCCACTGCTACACTTACCCTCCATAATCTCTCCTCTTCTTTAATCTCCCACTGCTACACTTACCCTCAATCATCTCTTCTGTTCTCTTCTTTAATCTCCCCCTGTTACACTTACCCTCCATCATCTCTTCTGTTCTCTTCTTTAATCTCCCACTGCTACACTTACCCTCCATAATCTCTCCTCTTCTTTAATCTCCCACTGCTACACTTACCCTCCATCATCTCTCCTGTTCTCTTCTTTAATCTCCCCCTGCTACACTTACCCTCCATCATCTCTCCTGTTCTCTTCTTTAATCTCCCCCTGCTACACTTACCCTCCATCATCTCTCCTGTTCTTTAATCTCCCCCTGCTACACTTACCCTCCATCATCTCTCCTCTTCTTTAATCTCCCACTGCTACACTTACCCTCCATCATCTCTCCTGTTCTCTTCTTTAATCTCCCACTGCTACACTTACCCTCCATCATCTCTCCTCTTCTTTAATCTCCCCCTGCTACATTTACCCTCCATCATCTCTCCTGTTCTCTTCTTTAATCTCCCCCTGCTACACTTACCCTCCATCATCTCTCCTGTTCTTTAATCTCCCCCTGCTACACTTACCCTCCATCATCTCTTCTGTTCTCTTCTTTAATCTCCCCCTGCTACACTTACCCTCCATCATCTCTCCTGTTCTTTAATCTCCCCCTGCTACACTTACCCTCCATCATCTCTTCTGTTCTCTTCTTTAATCTCCCACTGCTACATTTACCCTCCATAATCTCTCCTGTTCTTTAATCTCCCCCTGCTACACTTACCCTCCATAATCTCTCCTGTTCTTTAATCTCCCCCTGCTACACTTACCCTCCATCATCTCTCCTCTTCTTTAATCTCCCCCTGCTACATTTACCCTCCATCATCTCTCCTGTTCTCTTCTTTAATCTCCCACTGCTACACTTACCCTCCATCATCTCTCCTCTTCTTTAATCTCCCCCTGCTACATTTACCCTCCATCATCTCTCCTGTTCTTTAATCTCCCCCTGCTACACTTACCCTCAATCATATCTCCTGTTCTCTTCTTTAATCTCCCACTGCTACACTTACCCTCCATCATCTCTCCTGTTCTTTAATCTCCCCCTGCTACATTTACCCTCCATCATCTCTCCTGTTCTCTTCTTTAATCTCCCACTGCTACACTTACCCTCCATCATCTCTCCTGTTCTCTTCTTTAATCTCCCCCTGCTACACTTACCCTCCATCATCTCTCCTCTTCTTTAATCTCCCACTGCTACACT
>NC_092158.1:103610281-103757781 GCF_045791955.1 Oncorhynchus clarkii lewisi | reverse complement strand
TGTGTGTGTGTGTGTGTGTGTGTGTGTGTGTGTGTGTGTGTGGTGTGTATGTCTGTGTCCCATCCGGTACCAGCGTTTTTTCCATGTTTCTGTTCTTCCATTGACTTTTCATTAAATTATGTATTGGTCTGAAGTAGGGAACTGTCAGGGGGCTGGAGTGGGACCAGACACAGATACAGACACACACACAGACACACACACAGACACGCACACAAACAGACACACACACAAACAGACACATAGACACGCACAGACACAGACACACACACACAGACACACACATAAGACCCGACCAAAATCCACATAGAAATATGAGTTATAGATCTGTCACTCATTGAAAGCAAGTCCGAGAAGCGGTAGATCTGTTCTATTGTTGGCTATTTCTATGCTTCCAGTTCATAAGTGGTAGTTTTTGTTGCCGTCTTTTAACTTTCTGTTTTGTTACCAGATGAAGATAGAAACATGCTGGTGATGGAAAATATATTTCCAGTTTAGACGGTACAATTATTATTATTATTCTTTAAAGGGTGTTATTCATTTAAAAATCCCATCCCATGAGGGTATACCCTCATATATCCTATATTTATACAGGTGGGTGTATCGTACTGCAACAGATAACATGTGTTGCTGGAGGGGACAGCAGTAGTAGTGTAGTGATGGAGAGGGGACAGCAGGAACGGAGCATGAACCTGAGACCTCTGGGGATTCAGGCCATAAAGCCCACTGCCACCTGCACCATACAGGTCCAGAGCTCATGGCAGAGGCAGCTTTGCAGAGCATACTGATCGAGAGGCAGCTTTGCAGAGCATACTGATCTAGAGGCAGCTTGCAGAGCATACTGATCCAGAGGCAGCTTGCAGAGCATACTGATCCAGAGCATACTGATCCAGAGCATACTGATCCAGAGGCAGCTAGCAGAGCATACTGATCCAGAGCATACTGATCCAGAGGCAGCTTGCAGAGCATACTGATCCAGAGGCAGCTTTGCAGAGCATACTGATCTAGAGGCAGCTAGCAAAGCATACTGATCCAGAGGCAGCTAGCAGAGCATACTGATCCAGAGCATACTGATCCAGAGGCAGCTAGCAGAGCATACTGATCCAGAGGCAGCTTGCAGAGCATACTGATCCAGAGGCAGCTAACAGAGCATACTGATCCAGAGGCATCTAGCAGAGCATACTGATCCAGAGGCAGCTAGCAGAGCATACTGATCCAGAGCATACTGATCCAGAGGCAGCTAGCAGAGCAAACTGATCCAGAGCATACTGATCCAGAGGCAGCTTGCAGAGCATACTGATCCAGAGGCAGCTTGCAGAGCATACTGATCCAGAAGCAGCTAGCAGAGCATACTGATCCAGAGGCAGCTAGCAGAGCATACTGATCCAGAGCATACTGATCCAGAGGCAGCTAGCAGAGCATACTGATCCAGAGCATACTGATCCAGAGGCAGCTTGCAGAGCATACTGATCCAGAGCATACTGATCCAGAGGCAGCTTGCAGAGCATACTGATCCAGAGCATACTGATCCAGAGGCAGCTTGCAGAGCATACTGATCCAGAGCATACTGATCCAGAGGCAGCTTGCAGAGCATACTGATCCAGAGCATACTGATCCAGAGGCAGCTTGCAGAGCATACTGATCCAGAGGCAGCTTGCAGAGCATACTGATCCAGAGGCAGCTTTGCAGAGCATACTGATCCAGAGCATACTGATCCAGAGCATACTGTTCCAGAGGCAGCTTGCAGAGCATACTGATCCAGAGGCAGCTTGCAGAGCATACTGATCTAGAGGCAGCTTTGCAGAGCATACTGATCCAGAGGCAGCTAGCAGACCATACTGATCCAGAGGCAGCTAGCAGAGCGTACTGATCCAGAGGCAGCTAGCAGAGCATACTGATCTAGAGGCAGCTTTGCAGAGCATACTGATCCAGAGGCAGATTGCAGAGCATACTGATACAGAGGCAGCTTGCAGAGCATACTGATCCAGAGGCAGCTTTGCAGAGCATACTGATCCAGAGGCAGCTTTGCAGAGCATACTGATCCAGAGGCAGCTCTGCAGAGTATACTGATCCAGAGCATACTGATCCAGAGCATACTGTTCCAGAGGCAGCTTGCCGAGCATACTGATCCAGAGGCAGCTTGCAGAGCATACTGATCTAGAGGCAGCTTTGCAGAGCATACTGATCCAGAGGCAGCTAGCAGACCATACTGATCCAGAGGCAGCTATCACAGCATACTGATCTAGAGGCAGCTTGCAGAGCATACAGATCCAGAGGCAGCTAGCAGAGCATACTGATCCAGAGCATACTGATCCAGAGGCAGCTAGCAGAGCATACTGATCCAGAGGCAGCTTGCAGAGCATACTGATCCAGAGGCAGCTAACAGAGCATACTGATCCAGAGGCATCTAGCAGAGCATACTGATCCAGAGGCAGCTAGCAGAGCATACTGATCCAGAGCATACTGATCCAGAGGCAGCTAGCAGAGCAAACTGATCCAGAGCATACTGATCCAGAGGCAGCTTGCAGAGCATACTGATCCAGAGGCAGCTTGCAGAGCATACTGATCCAGAGCATACTGATCCAGAGGCAGCTTGCAGAGCATACTGATCCAGAGCATACTGATCCAGAGGCAGCTTGCAGAGCATACTGATCCAGAGGCAGCTTTGCAGAGCATACTGATCCAGAGCATACTGATCCAGAGCATACTGTTCCAGAGGCAGCTTGCAGAGCATACTGATCCAGAGGCAGCTTGCAGAGCATACTGATCTAGAGGCAGCTTTGCAGAGCATACTGATCCAGAGGCAGCTAGCAGACCATACTGATCCAGAGGCAGCTAGCAGAGCGTACTGATCCAGAGGCAGCTAGCAGAGCATACTGATCTAGAGGCAGCTTTGCAGAGCATACTGATCCAGAGGCAGCTTTGCAGAGCATACTGATCCAGAGCATACTGATCCAGAGGCAGCTAGCAGAGCATACTGATCCAGAGCATACTGATCCAAAGGCAGATTGCAGAGCATACTGATACAGAGGCAGCTTGCAGAGCATACTGATCCAGAGGCAGCTTTGCAGAGCATACTGATCCAGAGGCAGCTTTGCAGAGCATACTGATCCAGAGGAAGCTCTGCAGAGCATACTGATCCAGAGCATACTGATCCAGAGCATACTGTTCCAGAGGCAGCTTGCAGAGCATACTGATCCAGAGGCAGCTTGCAGAGCATACTGATCTAGAGGCAGCTTTGCAGAGCATACTGATCCAGAGGCAGCTAGCAGACCATACTGATCCAGAGGCAGCTAGCAGAGAATACTGATCCAGAGGCAGCTAGCAGAGCATACTGATCTAGAGGCAGCTTTGCAGAGCATACTGATCCAGAGCATCCTGATCCAGAGGCAGCTAGCAGAGCATACTGATCCAGAGCATACTGATCCAAAGGCAGCTTGCAGAGCATACTGATCCAGAGGCAGCTTGCAGAGCATACAGATCCAGAAGCAGCTAGCAGAGCATACTGATCCAGAGGCAGCTAGCAGAGCATACTGATCCAGAGCATACTGATCCAGAGGCAGCTTGCAGAGCATACTGATACAGAGGCAGCTAGCAGAGCATACTGATCCAGAGCATACTGATCCAGAGGCAGCTTGCAGAGCATACTGATCCAGAGCATACTGATCCAGAGGCAGCTTGCAGAGCATACTGATCCAGAGCATACTGATCCAGAGGCAGCTTGCAGAGCATACTGATCCAGAGGCAGCTTGCAGAGCATACTGATCCATAGCATACTGATCCAGAGGCAGCTTGCAGAGCATACTGATCCAGAGGCAGCTTGCAGTTCATACTGATCCAGAGGCAGCTTTGCAGAGCAAACTGATCCAGAGGCAGCTTTGCAGAGCATACTGATCCAGAGCATACTGATCCAGAGCATACTGTTCCAGAGGCAGCTTGCAGAGCATACTGATCCAGAGGCAGCTTGCAGAGCATACTGATCTAGAGGCAGCTTTGCAGAGCATACTGATCCAGAGGCAGCTAGCAGACCATACTGATCCAGAGGCAGCTAGCAGAGCGTACTGATCCAGAGGCAGCTAGCAGATTATACTGATCTAGAGGCAGCTTTGCAGAGCATACTGATCCAGAGGCAGCTTTGCAGAGCATACTCATCCAGAGCATACTGATCCAGAGGCAGCAAGCAGAGCATACTGATCCAGAGGCAGCTAGCAGAGCGTACTGATGCAGAGGCAGCTAGCAGAGCATACTGATCTAGAGGCAGCTTTGCAGAGCATACTGATCCAGAGGCAGCTTTGCAGAGCATACTGATCCAGCGCATACTGATCCAGAGGCTGCTAGCAGAGCATACTGATCTAGAGGCAGCTTTGCAGAGCATACTGATCCAGAGGCAGCTAGCAGACCATACTGATCCAGAGGCAGCTAGCAGAGCGTACTGATCCAGAGGCAGCTAGCAGAGTATACTGATCTAGAGGCAGCTTTGCAGAGCATACTGATCCAGAGGCAGCTTTGCAGAGCATACTGATCCAGAGCATACTGATCCAGAGGCAGCTAGCAGAGCATACTGATCCAGAGGCAGCTAGCAGAGCGTACTGATGCAGAGGCAGCTAGCAGAGCATACTGATCTAGAGGCAGCTTTGCAGAGCATACTGATCCAGAGGCAGCTTTGCAGAGCATACTGATCCAGCGCATACTGATCCAGAGGCAGCTAGCAGAGCATACTGATCTAGAGGCAGCTTTGCAGAGCATACTGATCCAGAGGCAGCTAGCAGACCATACTGATCCAGAGGCAGCTAGCAGAGCGTACTGATCCAGAGGCAGCTAGCAGAGTATACTGATCTAGAGGCAGCTTTGCAGAGCATACTGATCCAGAGGCAGCTTTGCAGAGCATACTCATCCAGAGCATACTGATCCAGAGGCAGCTAGCAGAGCATACTGATCTAGAGGCAGCTTTGCAGAGCATACTGATCCAGAGGCAGCTAGCAGACCGTACTGATCCAGAGCATACTGATCCACAGGCAGCTAGCAGAGCATACTGACGCAATACAGCAAGGTGAAAGTTCAGTCTGGAAAGAGACAACACAGTGTGTAGGTCATTAGACAAAACAATAGTTCCTCCAACCACACTGAGATGCATGAACACATGCAGTCTTATATGACATACATCATTTGTACCTTGTGTTTTCTTTGGTCCGTCAGAAGTACAACTCAAGTCAGCTGTTTTCAGACACGTTTTCATCCGTCAGGAAAAGGGGATCATTTGTGTGTTTTTTCTGCCAGACAATCATCTCCATTCGTTGTCCTATAAGTCCCATTATTTAAAAAAAAGCCTTGGCTCCATCAGAACTACTGTGACACAAAGCCCCAGTGTGTCCAGGGATTTAAACCCTGTTGTACGTCTCGGCTATGTTCCATGTCCAGACCAACATACCACATGAATGGATACCCAGTACGGTGGTTTATATTAGGAACATACTAGTGTGGATATTGGTTAAAGACCGTAGTGTAAAACATGTAGAATATCTCATGTACAGGTTGGGTATATACACGAAAGTCTGCTCAAGATTCCAGCTCAATGTGTGTAGGTATTAAAAATCCACATTGAGGAATTGTATCTAGTTGGTTTGATCCCTCCGACAACAGAACAGACCATAAAGCTGCCCGTGTTGTCTGAGCGCCTGGGGAACAGAGAATGCTATGAAAAGAGAAAAGCCAGAGAGAGATATTCCTGATTGTGTCCTGCAGTCCAAATTGCTCCCTATTCCCTACACAGTGGACTGTTTTTTTTATAAACCAGAGTAGGGCCCTACATATGGAACAGGGTATGGTTTGGGACTCTATGGATATTAAAGCTACCCTCCCGTCTGTACTAAAATAGCAGCAGCAATGATAACGTTATCTGGTGAGTAGATGACTTCTGCTGTGTGAGCAGAGGAGACAGGAGATACGTCCCAAATGGATCCCTATTTCTTACATAGTGGACTACGTTTGACCAGAGCACTGTGGGCCCCTCCTCCCTATGGGCCCCTGCTCTAAAGTAGTGTACTATGTAGGGTAAAAGGGTGCCATTTTGGATGTAGACATGGAGCACAGACATATGTAGCTTATTCAGATAGTCTGTAGACAGGTGTCTGATCTCTCCTGACAACACATCAGAGAAGATCTTACTGTCTGCTCTGTTCTCTCTCTCTTATTCTCGATTATCAGTCTCTCTCTCTCTCTCTTCATCTCCTTCTCTCCCTCTCTCTCTCTTAATCTAATTCTCTCTCCCAGCTTAAAACTTACTGATTAGAGAGACAGGGAGAAAGTGTCTCAGGAGAGACAGGGAGAAAGTGTCTCAGGAGAGACAGGGAGAAATTGTCTCAGGAGAGACAGGGAGAAAGTGTCTGAGGAGAGACAGGGAGAAAGTGTCCCAGGAGAGACAGGGAGAAAGTATCTGAGGAGAGACAGGGAGAAAGTGTCTCAGGAGAGACAGGGAGAAAGTGTCCCAGGAGAGACAGGGAGAAAGTGTCTGAGGAGAGACAGGGAGAAAGTGTCTGAGGAGAGACAGGGAGAAAGTGTCTCAGGAGAGACAGAGAGAAAGTATCTCAGGAGAGACAGGGAGAAAGTATCTCAGGAGAGACAGGGAGAAAGTGTCTCAGGAGAGACAGGGAGAAAGTGTCTCAGGAGAGACAGGGAGAAAGTGTCTCAGGAGAGACAGGGAGAAAGTGTCTCAGGAGAGACAGGGAGAAAGTGTCTCAGGAGAGAACGGGGAGAGAAAGAGAACAGAGACTGATGGAAAGAAAGACAAAGAGACCTGTCTTCTAGCATTTCTCTATATCTTTCCTCCCTCCCTCCCTCCCTCCCTCCCTCCCTCCCTCCCTTCCTCCATGTGACCTGCCACTAGACACATCTCTTCTTCAGGTCTGAAGGCTCTCTGTCTTAGTCTGTGATTAGAGTGATGTGAGCAATCAGGAACATTTGTCAAAGTTTTCTGCTTAATTCTGTCATTCATCACACTGACCAGGAGGACTGATGGTAAATCAAACTCCCATCACTCAGCGGCTGTGAATTAAACTGCCGGACTGAACAAGGAGGAACCTGGCTGCCGTTGCTACTCATGTGCACAGATGTGTGGATTGATACAGGAAGAGACACACACACTGCAACCGGGGACAAGCAACTTCACTCCTTCTCACCCTGCTCTGCTTTGGTTTCAGATGGTGGATTCACCCTGACTGAGAGACACCAGACACCTCATAGTGGATTCACCCTGACTGAGAGACAGACACCTCATAGTGGATTCACCCTGACTGAGAGACACCAGACACCTCATAGTGGATTCACCCTGACTGAGAGACATCATCAGACACCTCATAGTGGATTCACCCTGACTGAGAGACACCAGACACCTCATAGTGGATTCACCCTGACTGAGAGACATCATCAGACACCTCATAGTGGATTCACCCTGACTGAGAGACAACATCAGACACCTCATAGTGGATTCACCCTGACTGAGAGACAACATCAGACACCACATAGTGGATTCACCCTGACTGAGAGACGTCAGACACCTCATAGTGGATTCACCCTGACTGAGAGACATCATCAGACACCTCATAGTGGATTCACCCTGACTGAGAGACAACATCAGACACCTCATAGTGGATTCACCCTGACTGAGAGACACCAGACACCTCATAGTGGATTCACCCTGACTGAGAGACACCAGACACCTCATAGTGGATTCACCCTGACTGAGAGACACCAGACACCTCATAGTGGATTCACCCTGACTGAGAGACACCAGACACCTCATAGTGGATTCACCCTGACTGAGAGACACCAGACACCTCATAGTGGATTCACCCTGACTGAGAGACATCATCAGACACCTCATAGTGGATTCACCCTGACTGAGAGACAACATCAGACACCTCATAGTGGATTCACCCTGACTGAGAGACAACATCAGACACCACATAGTGGATTCACCCTGACTGAGAGACGTCAGACACCTCATAGTGGATTCACCCTGACTGAGAGACAACATCAGACACCACATAGTGGATTCACCCTGACTGAGAGACAACATCAGACACCTCATAGTGGATTCACCCTGACTGAGAGACAACATCAGACACCACAATGTGGATTCACCCTGACTGAGAGACAACATCAGACACCTCATAGTGGATTCACCCTGCTCTGCTTTGGTTTCAGATGGTGGATTAACCCTGACTGAGAGACAGACACCTCATAGTGGATTCACCCTGACTGAGAGACACCAGACACCTCATAGTGGATTCACCCTGACTGAGAGACACCAGACACCTCATAGTGGATTCACCCTGACAGAGACATCAGACACCTCATAGTGGATTCACCCTGACTGAGAGACAACATCAGACACCTCATAGTGGATTCACCCTGACTGAGAGACATCAGACACCTCATAGTGGATTCACCCTGACTGAGAGACATCATCAGACACCTCATAGTGGATTCACCCTGACTGAGAGCTATCAGACACCACATAGTGGATTCACCCTGACAGAGAGACAACATCAGACACCACATAGTGGATTCACCCTGACTGAGAGACAACATCAGACACCACATAGTGGATTCACCCTGACTGAGAGACAACATCAGACACCACATAGTGGATTCACCCTGACTGAGAGACAACATCAGACACCTCATAGTGGATTCACCCTGACTGAGAGACAACATCAGACACCACATAGCGGATTCACCCTGACTGAGAGACACCATCAGACACCACATAGTGGATTCACCCTGACTGAGACATCAGACACCTCATAGTGGATTCACCCTGACTGAGAGACACCATCAGACACCACATAGTGGATTCACCCTGACTGAGACATCAGACACCTCATAGTGGATTCACCCTGACTGAGAGACAACATCAGACACCTCATAGTGGATTCACCCTGACTGAGAGACACCAGACACCTCATAGTGGATTCACCCTGACTGAGAGACACCAGACACCTCATAGTGGATTTACCCTGACAGAGACATTAGACACCTCATAGTGGATTCACCCTGACTGAGAGACAACATCAGACACCTCATAGTGGATTCACCCTGACTGAGAGACAACATCAGACACCTCATAGTGGATTCACCCTGACTGAGAGACACCATCAGACACCACATAGTGGATTCACCCTGACTGAGACATCAGACACCTCATAGTGGATTCACCCTGACTGAGAGACAACATCAGACACCACATAGTGGATTCACCCTGACTGAGAGACATCAGACACCTCATAGTGGATTCACCCTGACTGAGACAACATCAGACACCACATAGTGGATTTACCCTGACTGAGACAACATCAGACACCACATAGTGGATTCACCCTGACTGAGACATCAGACACCACATGGTGGATTTACCCTGACAGAGACATCAGACACCACATAGTGGATTTACCCTGACTGAGACATCAGACACCACATAGTGGATTCACCCTGACTGAGACATCAGACACCTCATAGTGGATTCACCCTGACTGAGACATCAGACACCACATCACTGCTCTGATTGATTATAACTCTTTCGCATTTTGAGGATAAAATATAACCTACACTACATGATCAAAAGTATGTGGACACAAACATCTCATTCCAAAATCATGGGCATTAATACGGAGTTGGTCCCCCCTTTTGCTGCTATAACAGCCTCCAGTCTTCTGGGAAGGCTTTCCACTAGATGTTGGAACATTGCTGCAGGGACTTGCTTCCATTCAGACACAAGAGCATTGGTGAGGTCGGGGACTGGTGTTGGGTGATTAGGACTGGCTCACAGTCGGCGTTCCAATTCATCACAAAGGTGTTCAATGGGGTTTAGGGCAGGGCTCTGTGCAGGTTAGTCAAGTTCTTCCACACCGTTCTCGACAAACCATTTCTGTATGGACCTCTCTTTGTGCACGGGGGTATTGTCATTCTGAAACAGGAACGGGCCTTCCCCGAACTGTTGCCACCAAGTTCAAAGCACATAATCGTCTAGAATGTCATTGTATGCTGTAGCGTTAAGATTTCCCTTCACTGGAACTAAGGGGCTTAGCCCGAACCATGAAAAACTGCCAGATGGTGAAGTGTGATTCATCACTCCAGAGAACTATTTTCCACTCTTCCTGAGTGCAATGGCTGTGAACTTTACACCACTCCAGGCGTTTGTGTGCTGCTGCTCGGCCATGGAAACCCATCTCTTCACCATGGAAACCTATCTCTTCACCATGGAAACCCATCTCTTCACCATGGAAACCCATCTCTTCACCATGGAAACCCATCTCTTCACCATGGAAACCCCTCTCTTCACCATGGAAACCCATCTCTTCACCATGGAAACCCATCTCTTCACCATGGAAACCCCTCTCTTCACCATGGAAACCCATCTCTTCACCATGGAAACCCATCTCTTCACCATGGAAACCCATCTCTTCACCATGGAAACCCATCTCATGAAGCTCCCGACGAACAGTTCTTGTGTTGCTTCCAGAGGTAGTTTGGAACTCGGTAGGGAGTGTTGCAACTGAGGACAGACCATTTTGACACGCTCACGCTTCAGCACTCGGCGGTCCCATTCTGTGAGCTTGTGTGGTCTACCACTTCGCTGCTGAGCCCTTATTGCTGCTAGACATTCCCACTTCACAATAACAGCACTTACAGTTGACCGGGGCAGCTCTAGCAGGCCAGACATTTGGAAAGGGAGCATCCTATGATGGTGCCACTTTGAAAGTCACAGCGGGCCTCCCGAGTGGCGCGGCAGTCTAAGGCACTGCGTCTCAGTGGCATCACTACAAATCCAGGTTTGATCCCGGGCCGTATCACAACCGGCCGTGATCAAGAGTCCAATAATAAACAGATTCATGTGTTCTCAATCCACAGAAGAACTCAACCACACAGAACAACTGAACCCATAGAACTCAACCCATAGAACTCAACCCACAGAACAACTCAACCCATAGAACTCAACCCACAGAACAACTCAACCCACAGAACAACTCAACCCATAGAACTCAACCCATATAACTCAACCCACAGAACAACTCAACCCATAGAACTCAACCCACAGTACAACTCAACCCACAGAACAACTCAACCCACAGAACAACTCAACACACGGAACAACTAAACCCACAGAACAACTCAACCCATAGAACTCAACCCATTGAACAACTCAACCCACAGTACAACTCAACCCACAGAACAACTCAACCCATAGAACTCAACCCACAGAACAACTCAACCCACAGAACAACTCAAGGAAGGAGGGAGGGAGGTATGGAAGGAGGGAAGTATTTAAGGAGGGAGGTATGGAAGGAGGGAAGTATTTAAGGAGGGAGGTATGGAAGGAGGGAGGTTTGGAAGGAGGGAGGGAGGTATGGAAGTAGGGAGGGAGGTATGGAAGGAGGGAGGGAGGTATGGAAGGAGGGAGGGACATAGAAAACAGTAGTTCTGATTTCATGTTTGAATCCTTGATGGAAAACAGTGCCAGCCCCAATCAGTCCTGCTATCAACCAAACACAGACTCATTTCACCATTACCACCACCAGGAAAAACTCTGTGTGGTGTGTGTTGTGTGAGGTGTGTGTGTGTGTGTTGTGTGAGGTGTGTGTGTATGTGGATGTGAGGTGTGTCTGTGTGTGTGTGTGTGTGTGTGTGTGTGTGTGTGTGTGTGTGTGTGTGTGTGTGTGTGTTATCCCCTACCCCAGGGCCTGCATTATAACAGCAGTGTTTATGACATCAGCCGCAGATAAAGCTTCTTATCCTGGCAGTCAGACACATGGGAGTTAGCTGAACTGACTAACAGGGGGAGAGAGAGAGAGAGAGAGAGACAGAGAGAGAGGGTGGGACAGAGAGAGAGAGAGAGAGAGAGAGAGAGGAGGGGGGAGGGGGAGAGAGAGAGAGCGAGGGAGACGAGAGAGAGAGAGAGAGCAGAAAGAGAGCGAGAGAGACAGAGAGAGAGAGAGAGAGAGACATAGAGAGAGCAGAAAGAGAGAGAGAACAGAAATAGAGTGAGAGAGAGAGAGAGAGCAGAAATAGAGAGAGAGAGAGAGCAAGAGAGAGAGGGAGAGAAAGAGAGAGAGGGGGAGAGAACAGAAATAGAGAGAGAGTGAGAGAGAGAGGGAGAGAGAGAGAGGGGAGAGAACAAAAATAGAGAGAGGGGGGGAACAGAATAGAGAGAGAGAAAAGAAATAGAGAGAGAGCGAGAGAGAGAGAGAGAGAGAGAGCAGAAAGAGAGAGAGAACAGAATAGAGGGAGAGAGAGAGAACAGAATAGAGAGAGAGAGAGATAGAGCAGAAATAGAGAGAGAGAGATAACAGAAATAGAGAGAGAGAGAGAGAACAGAAAGAGAGAGAGAACAGAAAGAGAGAGAGGGAGAGAGAGAGAACAGAAATAGAGAGAGAGAAAGAGAGAACAGAAATAGAGAGAGAGAGAGAGAGAGAGAACAGAAATAGAGAGAGAGAGAACAGAAACAGAGAGAGAGAGAGAGAGAGAGAGAGAGGGGCGTGAAATCAAAAGGGACCTTTTTAACAGATGAGATGTTTTGGGCACACCATGCTATACACTGCCTGCCTGCTGATTGTCTACCGTTTGTGTGTGTGTGTGTGTGTGTGTGTGTGTGTGTGTGTGTGTGTGTTGCACGGCTTATGATTGCAGCCTACAGTTATTTTCTAAAGCACAATGGTGAGAGAGCAGTAATTATTTTTGGCCTTGAACGGCTAATATACTTTTAATTGCTTGTCATTTCCCAAGAAGTCTTTTATGTCCCTGAGGGGTTCCAGTTTTTTGTGTGTGTGTGTGTGTGTGTGTGTGTGTGTGTGTGTGTGTGTGTGTGTGTGTGTGTGTGTGTGTGTGTGTGTGTGTGTGTGTTCATCATTTAACAGAGGTTAAAACAGGAAGGAGATTTCATGACCGACAGGGACTCTGAACACTTTACAGCAAAACCACTGAAAACCTGAACACGTCACCAAAATGGTGTTTCTCACTACCAAGTGTGTTTCTACTGACAGAGATTTGACCCTAAGGTCCACTGTTTGACCCTAAGGTCCACTGATAGATGACAAGGCTTTGACCCTAAGGCCCACTGTTTGACCCTAAGGTCCACTGATAGAGGACAAGGATTTGACCCTAAGGCCCACTGTTTGACCCTAAGGTCCACTGATAGATGACAAGGCTTTGACTCTAAGGTCCACTGTTTGACCCTAAGGTCCACTGTTTGACCCTAAGGTCCACTGTTTGACCCTAAGGTCCACTGATAGAGGACAAGGATTTGACCCTAAGGCCCACTGTTTGACCCTAAGGTCCACTGATAGAGGACAAGGATTTGACCCTAAGGCCCACTGTTTGACCCTAAGGTCCACTGATAGATGACAAGGCTTTGACTCTAAGGTCCACTGTTTGACCCTAAGGTCCACTGATAGAGGACAAGGCTTTGACCCTAAGGTCCACTGATAGAGAGGCTGCTATGCACCACTTTCAGCCTGACTGGCTGCCTGCCTGTCTGTCTGTCTGCCTGGCTGGCTGCCTGCCTATCTGTCTGCCTGGCTGGCTGCCTGCCTGTCTGTCTGCCTGACTGGCTGTCTGTCTGCCTGGCTGCCTGTCTGCCTGGCTGGCTGCCTGTCTGCCTGTCTAAGGAGCTTTAGAAGATTAATGAACAACTCTACCTGTCAACTCAGGAAGATGGTGTGTGAGTGAGTGAGTGAGGGAGGAGAGAGAAAGAGAGAGAGGGAGAGAGAGAGAGAGAGAGAGAGAGAGAGAGAGAGAGAGAGAGAGGAGAGAGAGAGAGTGTGTAATTTGAAGAATATAGTTTGCAGAATTCTGTCATCATGTTAAAGGTACAGACTGATCCAACAGAAATTCTGCGTCTGCTTCCTAACGCTGACACAACCTTTATCTAGATGGAACTTCATGTTATCCTCTCTCTCCCTCATTCTGTCTGTCTCTTTCTCTCAGTTTGTCGGTGTCCTCTCTCTCTCTCTCTTGTTTTCTCGCTGTCTCTCTAAAATGCTGTCATTTGGCAGAGGCAGTGTCAGATAAGGAGAGAGAACAGAGAGAAAGAGGCTGCGATTACGATAGAGATGAGGAGAAAGACGAAGGGGATAGATGGAGAGAGGAAGAGGAAGGACTGAGAGGAAGACTAGGGGTGTGGATAGATGGAGATGTACAGACTCAGTGAGCATCTCCTTGCTATTTAGAAAGGCCGCCGTAGGCAGACATGGCTCTCAAGAGAAGACAGGCTATGTGCTCACTGCCAACACAATGAGATGGAAACTGAGCTGCACTTCCTAACCACCTGCACAATGTATTAGAGACACATATTTCCCTCAGATTACACAGATCCACAAAGAATTCGAAAAAACAAACCCAATTTTGATGAACTCCCATATCTACTGGGTGAAATACCACAGTGTGACATCACAGCAGCAAGATTTGTGACCTGTTGCCACGAGAAAAGGGCAACCAGTGAAGAACAAACACCATTGTAAATACAACCCATATTTATGCTTATTTATTTTATCTTGTGTCCTTTAACCATTTGTACATTGTTAAAACTCTGTATATATATATAATATGACATTTGTAATGTCATTATTCTTTTGAAACTTCTGTATGTGTAATGTTTACTGTTAATTTTTATTGTTTATTTCACTTTATATATTCACTTTATATATTATCGACCTCACTTGCTTTGGCAATGTTAACACATGTTTCCCATGCCAATAAAGCCCCTTGAATTGAAGAGAGGAAGAGGAAGGACTGAGAGGAAGACCAGGGTCGTGGATAGATGGAGAGAGGAAGACTAAGGGGTGTGTGTGTGTGCTCTCCTACCAGGTTGTTTCCTCCACAGTGACTTCTCCTCCCTGAGAGAGCGGCCATCTATCAGAACTAAATGAGATGTCAGGGGTCAGCACACACACACACACACACACACACACACACACACACACACACACACACACACACACACACACACACACACACACACACACACACACACACACACACACACACACACACACACACACACACACACACAGCGACCCCACCCAGTTACCACCACAGGCTGTCTATTTGTCACTGCAAATGAGGAAAACAGCATGGTAGCTCCAGACACACACACAGTGAGGCTGCTGCTGCTGCCTGTTAGAGATGAGGCTGGGGGTGTGGTCTACCACAGAGCCTTCAGTAGGCATTCATACCCCTGGAACTTAATACACATGTTGTTTTAACAGTCTGAATTCACATGTTGTTTTAACAGCCTGAATTCACATGTTGTTTTAACAGCCTGAATTCACATGTTGTTTTAACAGCCTGAATTCACATGTTGTTTTAACAGCCTGAATTCAGATGTTGTTTTAACAGCCCAAATTCACATGTTGTTTTAACAGCCTGAATTCACATGTTGTTTTTAACAGCCTGAATTCAGATGTTGTTTTAACAGCCTAAATTCAAAATGGAATCATCTGAATTTATTCCTCTGCCATCTACACACACTACCCCATAATGACATCACAATACCCCATAATGACATCACAATACCCCATAATGACATCACAATTCCCCATAATGACATCATGACATCACAATACCCCATAATGACATCACAATTCATGAATGATCTGGCCCTCATTTGAGGAGTGTCTTTTTATTATTTTTTATTATTATTATTTTTTTTTTTTACCCCTTTTTCTCCCCAATTTCGTGGTTTCCAATTGTTTAGTCGCTACTATCTTGTCTCATCGCTACAACTCCTGTACGGGCACACAGAGGGAGTCCATGCAACTTATGTTCAGCACATTTTTACTCCTGAACTTATTTAACCTTGCCATAGTGATAGGATTGAATACTTATTGACTCAAGATACTTTCTTTTTTTCGTTTTAAATGAATGTTACATTTTTACCAACATAATTCCACTTTGACTTTATCTAATCTGCGTTTTGCATTTTCATTGCCCCTAGAATTTTGAAATGTCATGTTGCTAGGTGACCAATATAACTGTGCAGATAGATTCACTAATGTTGCTAGTTTGCTAGATAAAATATGTAGAAAGCCCTTTGGTACAACTAGCTAGTCATCAAGATGCTGAAGAAACATTTAACATCATCTGTAACTCATTTGACCCGATTTAGGGGTAAAAAATAGTACCCACAAAACACCATTCTTAACGTCAACAGTGAAGAGGTGACTCCGGGATGCTGGCCTTCTAGGCAGAGTTCCTCTGTCCAGTGTCTGTGTTCTTTTGCCCATCTTAATATTTTCTTGTTATTGGCCAGTCTGAGATGTGGCTTTTTCTTTGCAAATCTGCCTAGAAGGCCAGCATCCCGGAGTCACCTCTTCACTGTTCAAATCAAATCAAATGTATTTATATAGCCCTTCGTACATCAGCTGATATCTCAAAGTGCTGTACAGAAACCCAGCCTAAAACCCCAAACAGCAAGCAATGCAGGTGTAGAAGCACTGTTGACGTTGAGACTTGTGTTTTGCTGGTACTATTTAATGAAGCTGCCAGTTGAGGACTTGTGAGGGGTCTGTGTGTCAAACTAGACACTCTAATGTACTTGTCCTCTCACTCAGTTGTGCACCGGGGCCTCCCACTCCTCTTTCTATTCTGGTTAGAGAGAGTTTGCGCTGTTCTGTGAAGGGAGTAGTACACTGTGTTGTACGAGATCTTCAGTTTCTTGGCAATTTCTCACATGAAATAGCCTTACTTTCTCAGAACAAGTATAGACTGACAAGTTTCAGAAGAAAGGTCTTTGTTTCTGGCCATTTTGAGCCTGTAATCAAACCCACAAACGCTGATGCTCCAGAGACTCAACTAGTCTAAAGAAGGCCAGTTGTATTGCTTCTTAATCAGCACAACAGTTTCCAGCTGTGCTAACATAATTGCAAAAGGGTTTTCTAATGATCAATTAGCCTTTTAAAATGATCATCTTGGATTAGCTAACACAATGTGCCATAGGAACACAGGAGTGATGGTTGCTGATAATGGGCCTCTGTATGTCTATGTAGATATTCCATTAAAAAAAAATCTGCCATTTCCAGCTACAATGGTCATTTACAACATTAACAATGTCTACACTGCATTTCGGATCAATTTGATGTTATTTTAATGGACAAAAACTTAGCTTTTCTTTCAAAAACAAGGACATTTCTAATTGACCCCAAATTTTTGAACAGTAGTGGACATGAGACAGCAGATTTGTATTTATTTTATTTTATTTCTAATCAATTTGTTGTTATTGTAATGGACAATTTTTATTTTTTTTCAAAAACAAGGATATTTCTAAGTTATTTTTTTTTATTTCACCTTTATTTAACCAGGTAGGCAAGTTGAGAACAAGTTCTCATTTACAATTGCGACCTGGCCAAGATAAAGCAAAGCAGTTCGACACATACAACGACACAGAGTTACACATGGAGTAAAACAAACATACAGTCAATAATACAGTATAAACAAGTCTATATACAATGTGAGCAAATGAGGTGAGATAAGGGAGGTAAAGGCAAAAAAAATGCCATGGTGGCAAAGTAAATACAATATAGCAAGTAAAACACTGGAATGGTAGATTTGCAATGGGAGAATGTGCAAAGTAGAAATAAAAATAATGGGGTGCAAAGGAGCAAAATAAATAAATAAATAAAATACAGTTGGGAAAGAGGTAGTTGTTTGGGCTAAATTATAGGTGGGCTATGTACAGGTGCAGTAATCTGTGAGCTGCTCTGACAGCTGGTGCTTAAAGCTAGTGAGGGAGATAAGTGTTTCCAGTTTCAGAGATGTTTTGTAGTTCGTTCCAGTCATTGGCAGCAGAGAACTGGAAGGAGAGGCGGCCAAAAGAAGAATTGGTTTTGGGGTGACCAGAGAGATATACCTGCTGGAGCGCGTGCTCCAGGTGGGTGCTGCTGCTATGGTGGCCAGCGAGCTGAGATAAGGGGGGACTTTACCTAGCAGGGTCTTGTAGATGACCTGGAGCCAGTGGGTTTGGCGACGAGTATGAAGTGAGGGCCAGCCAACGAGAGCATACAGGTCGCAGTGGTGGGTAGTATACGGGGCTTTGGTGACCCCAAACATTTGAATGGTAATGTATATATAACCAAAAGGGTTTAGGGGATCAACTACAAGCACGAAAAGAGTGAAAATAAGGCCGCATAAAATTAGGTGAACTTCCCCTTTAACGTTATACATCAAAGCTACTACTGACCATATCGCCCAATCTGGTGAGTCTGTCAACAGTCTGTATCATTACAAGTGTCCTGTCTGAATGACCCTGTTGGTGTAAATCACTGGCCTTGTCCAAATACCCAGACTAGTGTACTAAATTGTATGTGAAAAAGTAAAGTTATATTGTATGTGAAATTTAAAAAAAAAAAAAAATACTAGGTCAAATGCCTCATCTAATGCGCGATTGGGTTGACTAACCACCATTCATCGATTTCAAATCAAATTGTATTAATCACGAGCCAAATACAAGTATAGACCTTACAGTGAAATGCTTAATTACAAGCCCCTAACCAACAACACAGTTTAAAAAAAATACAAATAAGAATAAGAAATAAAAAATGAAACAAGTAGTTAAAGAGCAGCAGTAAAATAACAATAGTGAGACAGAGTCAATGTGCAGGGGGTACCGGTACAGAGTCAATGTGCAGGGGGTACCGGTGCAGAGTCAATGTGCAGGGGGTACCGGTACAGAGTCAATGTGCAGGGGGTACCGGTACAGAGTCAATGTGCAGGGGGTACCGGTGCAGAGTCAATGTGCAGGGGGTACCGGTACAGAGTCAATGTGCAGGGGGTACCGGTACAGAGTCAATGTGCAGGGGGTACCGGTACAGAGTCAATGTGCAGGGGGTACCGGTACAGAGTCAATGTGCAGGGGGTACCGGTGCAGAGTCAATGTGCAGGGGGTACCGGTACAGAGTCAATGTGCAGGGGGTACCGGTACAGAGTCAATGTGCAGGGGGTACCGGTGCAGAGTCAATGTGCAGGGGGTACCGGTACAGAGTCAATGTGCAGGGGGTACCGGTACAGAGTCAATGTGCAGGGGGTACCGGTGCAGAGTCAATGTGCAGGGGGTACCGGTGCAGAGTCAATGTGCAGGGGGTACCGGTGCAGAGTCAATGTGCAGGGGGTACCGGTACAGAGTCAATGTGCAGGGGGTACCGGTACAGGGTCAATGTGCAGGGGTTACCGGTACAGAGTCAATGTGCAGGGGGTACCAGTACAGAGTCAATGTGCAGGGGGTACCGGTACAGAGTCAATGTGCAGGGGGTACCGGTGCAGAGTCAATGTGCAGGGGGTACCGGTACAGAGTCAATGTGCAGGGGGTACCGGTGCAGAGTCAATGTGCAGGGGGTACCGGTACAGAGTCAATGTGCAGGGGGTACCGGTGCAGAGTCAATGTGCAGGGGGTACCGGTGCAGAGTCAATGTGCAGGGGGTACCGGTACAGAGTCAATGTGCAGGGGGTACCGGTACAGGGTCAATGTGCAGGGGTTACCGGTACAGAGTCAATGTGCAGGGGGTACCGGTACAGAGTCAATGTGCAGGGGGTACCGGTACAGAGTCAATGTGCAGGGGGTACCGGTACAGAGTCAATGTGCAGGGGGTACCGGTACAGAGTCAATGTGCAGGGGGTACCGGTGCAGAGTCAATGTGCAGGGGGTACCGGTACAGAGTCAATGTGCAGGGGGTACCGGTGCAGAGTCAATGTGCAGGGGGTACCGGTACAGAGTCAATGTGCAGGGGGTACCGGTACAGGGTCAATGTGCAGGGGGTACCGGTACAGAGTCAATGTGCAGGGGGTACCGGTACAGAGTCAATGTGCAGGGGGTACCGGTACAGAGTCAATGTGCAGGGGTACCGGTGCAGAGTCAATGTGCAGGGGGTACCGGTACAGAGTCAATGTGCAGGGGTACCGGTGCAGAGTCAATGTGCAGGGGGTACCGGTACAGAGTCAATGTGCAGGGGGTACCGGTGCAGAGTCAATGTGCAGGGGTACCGGTGCAGAGTCAATGTGCAGGGGGTACCGGTACAGAGTCAATGTGCAGGGGGTACCGGTACAGAGTCAATGTGCAGGGGGTACCGGTACAGGGTCAATGTGCAGGGGGTACCGGTACAGAGTCAATGTGCAGGGGGTACCGGTACAGAGTCAATGTGCAGGGGGTACCGGTACAGAGTCAATGTGCAGGGGGTACCGGTACAGAGTCAATGTGCAGGGGGTACCGGTACAGAGTCAATGTGCAGGGGGTACCGGTACAGAGTCAATGTGCAGGGGGGTACCGGTACAGAGTCAATGTGCAGGGGGTACCGGTACAGAGTCAATGTGCAGGGGGTACCGGTACAGAGTCTATGTGCAGGGGGTACCGGTACAGAGTCAATGTGCTGGGGGGTACCGGTTAGTCGAGGTAAATGGGGTAATATGTACATGGTAGGTAGAGTTATTAAAGTGACTATGCATAGATAATAACATAGGTGAAGTGCGTCAGTTTATCTGATTATCAGCTGAAATAGGTATGCAGTTTAAGTATGGTAGTGTGGTTATTCAGACAGGGAAAATGGCACAAGCTTTTAAGGCACATTGTATGTTTATTCAATCAGTACCACTTGGATTTAAATGTTGTACCGATTGTCATCGGTGGACACCGGCAATATGACAACATTGGTCATAAACTGGAATGGAATGTCAAGAAGTCATCAACCTAAAGTAGGCTGCATGAGGCAACATCCAAAACAATGTGTGAGCTATCTTCATGTTTGTGATAGTATATCACATTTACTTCACTGAGACTATAAGAAAGCAAACGGGAGCGAGAGAGAGCGAGAGAGAGAGAAAGATACAGAGAGAGACAGAGAGAGACAGAGAGAGAGAGACATAGAGAGAGACATAGAGAGAAAGACATAGAGAGAGAGAGAGAGAGAGACAGAGAGAGAGAGACAGAGAGAGACAGAGACAGAGACAGAGAGAGAGAGAGAGAGAGAGAGAGAGAGAGAGAGAGAGAGATGTACAGTATCTTTTCCTGTAGAGGTAGAGCAAGGAGCAACAACACACGGGAGGACTTATTATCCAGGAAAACTGCACTCCATTAATTGGCATTGTTACTCAAAACGCCCTTGAAAAGAGGAACAAATGGAACAGAGATGGAGGGAGTGAGAGAGAAAAGGAGAGTAGAAAGAGAGGGGAAAAGAGAGGAGGAGAGCAAGGCCTGGGAGATGAAAGAGAGAAGCTCGGCTATTGGTGTGAAAGACGCTTCTCTCCTCCCTCGCCAGGAAAACATTCTCCCTTTTATTGTTTTCAGTTTCCAAGACTTTCAAGGATCTCTTGCTTTCTGTGAAAGGTGATTTGGCTACCATTAATACTGAGGCTTTGTCAGGGCTACCATTAATACTGAGGCTTTGTCAGGGCTACCATTAATACTGAGGCTTTGTCAGGGCTACCATTAATACTGAGGCTTTGTCAGGGCGACCATTAATACTGAGGCTTTGTCAGGGCGACCATTAGAACTGAGGTTTTGTCAGGGCTACCATTAGTACTGAGGCTTTGTCAGGGCGACCATTAGAACTGGGGTTTTGTCGGGGCTACCATTGAGGTTTTGTCAGGGCTACCATTAGAACTGGGGTTTTGTCGGGGCTACCATTGAGGTTTTGTCAGGGCTACCATTAGAACTGGGGTTTTGTCGGGGCTACCATTGAGGTTTTGTCAGGGCTACCATTAGTACTGAGGCTTTGTCAAGGCTACCAAGGTTATTATACAGAACCCTGTAGAGTAAGGTAATTATAGAAAACCCCAGACAGTAAGGCTATTATACAGGATCCTATATAGTAAGGTTATTAAGGTTATAACCCTATAGAATAAGGTTATTATACAGACCCCTATAGAGTCATTATACAGACCCCTATAGAGTCATTATCCAGACCCCTATAGAGTAAGGTTATTACACAGAACCCTATATAGTTATTATACAGACCCCTATAGAGTAAGATTATTATACAGAACCCTATATAGTTATTATACAGACCCCTATAGAGTAAGGTTATTATACAGAACCCTATAGAGTCATTATACAGACCCCTATAGAGTAAGGTTATTACACAGAACCCTATATAGTTATTATACAGACCCCTATAGAGTAAGGTTATTACACAGAACCCTATAGAGTAAGGTTATTAAACAGAACCCTATATAGTTATTATACAGACCCCTATAGAGTAAGGTTATTATACAGACCCCTATAGAGTAAGGTTATTATACAGACCCCTATAGAGTAAGGTTATTACACAGACAACCTATAGAGTAAGGTTATTACACAGACCCCTATAGAGTAAGGTTATTACACAGACCCCTATAGAGTAAGGTTATTACACAGAACCCTATATAGTTATTATACAGACCCCTATAGAGTAAGGTTATTATACAGACCCCTATAGAGTAAGGTTATTACACAGAACCCCATATAGTTATTATACAGACCCTTATAGAGTAAGGTTGTTATACAGACCCCTATAGAGTCATTATACAGACCCCTATAGAGTAATGTTATTGTACAGAACCCTATAGAGTAAGGTTATTACACAGAACCCTATAACATAAGGTTATTATACAGAACCCTATAGAGTCATTATACAGACCCCTATATAGTAAGGTTATTACACAGAGCCCTATAGTATAAGGTTATTATACAGAACCCTATAGAGTAAGGTTATTACACAGAGCCCTATAGAATAAGGTTATTATACAGAACCCTATAGTGTAAGGTTATTGCACAGAACCCTATAGAGTCATTATACAGACCCCTATAGAGTAAGGTTATTATACAGAACCCTATATAATAAGGTTATTACACCTAACCCTATAGAATAAGGTTATTATACAGAACCCTATAGAATACATTTATTATACAGAACCCTATATAGTTATTATACAGAACACTATATAATAAGGTTATTATACAGAACCCTATAGAATACATTTATTATACAGAACCCTGTATAGTTATTATACAGAACCCTTTGGAGTTATTATACAGAACCCTATATAATAAGGTTATTATACAGAACCTTATACAGAACCTTATAGAGTAAGGTTATTACACAGAACCCTATAGAGTAAGGTTATTATACAGAACCTTAGCGTTATAATACAGAACCCTATAGAGTTATTATACATGAACATGTAGAGGTATTATACAGAACCCTATAGAGTTATTATACAGAACCCTGTAGGGTTCTGTATAATAACTCTATAGGGTTCTGTATAAAAACCTTATTCTATAGGGTTCTGTATAATAACCTTATTCTACAGGGTTCTGTATAATAGCTCTACAGGGTTCTGTATAATAACTCTACAGGGTTCTGTATAATAACTCTACAGGGTTCTGTATAATAACTCTACAGGGTTCTGTATAATAACTCTACAGGGTTCTGTATAATAACTCTACAGGGTTCTGTATAATAACTCTACAGGGTTCTGTATAATAACTCTACAGGGTTCTGTATAATAACTCTACAGGGTTCTGTATAATAACTCTACAGGGTTCTGTATAATAACTCTACAGGGTTCTGTATAATAACTCTACAGGGTTCTGTATAATAACTCTACAGGGTTCTGTTTAATAACTCTACAGGGTTCTATATAATAACTCTATAGGGTCCTGTATAATAACTCTACAGGTTTCTTGCCTTCCAAGGGAATCCTTCTTGCCTTCAAGGGAATCCTTCTCGCCTTCAAGGGAATCCTTCTCGCCTTCAAAGGGAATCCTTCTCGCCTTCAAATGGAATCCTTCTCGTCTTCCAGTGGAATCCTTCTCGTCTTCCAGTGTAATCCTTCTCGTCTTCCAAGGGAATCCTTCTCGTCTTCCAGTGGAATCCTTCTCGTCTTCCAAGGGAATCCTTCTCGTCTTCCAGTGGAATCCTTCTCGTCTTCCAGTGGAATCCTTCTCGTCTTCCAGTGGAATCCTTCTCGTCTTCCAGTGGAATGCTTCTCGTCTTCCAAGGGAATCCTTCTTGTCTTCCAAGGGAATCCTTCTCGTCTTCCAAGGGAATCCTTCTTGCCTTCCAATGGAATCCTTCTCGTCTTCCAATGGAATCCTTCTCGTCTTCCAAGGGAATCCTTCTTGCCTTCCAATGGAATCCTTCTCGTCTTCCAAGGGAATCCTTCTTGCCTTCAAAGGGAATCCTTCTCGTCTTCCAAGGGAATCCTTCTCGTCTTCCAGTGGAATCCTTCTTGCCTTCCAATGGAATCCTTCTCGTCTTCCAATGGAATCCTTCTTGCCTGGCAAAAACAGTTCTTCAGATGATAACGGTTCTTGGTAGAACCCTATCCCACCAAAAATAACCCTTTTAGAACCCTTTTTTCTAAGAATGTATCCTCTAGCTACAGTATGGTGCCGACAGAGAGACAGACAGACAGAGACTAGCTACGCCAGATGCAGACAGAGAGCCTACAGACAGAGACAGACAGACAGACACTAGCTACTCCAGATGCAGAGTGGCCGGCCCTGACAGCTGTGGCAATTCTACTTATTGAGCCGATGGCTAATTAGTCTCATATGAGATACACGAGGGAGTGTGTGTAAGTGCACTTTGTGTGTGTGTGTGCCCTTGTGTGTGTGTGTGTGTGTGTCTGTGTGCGTCTGTGTGTACTCCCAGAGAGGATACAGCTGTTTGAAGATTTCCCAGTAGAAAGACCGTGATGACGATCACGATGGATGACTGACAAACAGTAAACAGTTTATCCATGAGCACCGGGGCTGAAGGCTCTGTCAGACACAAAATGGCTTCTGTGTTTCACCCTGGGAAGCTAACGGAAACAAACGGAAGCAATACAGCAACATACCAGGTGAAGGATACACAGCAACATACCAGGTGAAGAAGAGGAGAGATAGCAACATACCCGGTGAAGGAGAGGAGACACAGCAACATACCAGGTGAAGGAGACACAGCAACATACCAGGTGAAGGAGACACAGCAACATACCAGGTGAAGCAGACACAGCAACATACCAGGTGAAGGAGAGGAGAGACAACAACATACCCGGTGAAGGGGAGGAGAAACAGCAACATACCAGGTGAAGGAGACACCGCAACATACCAGGTGAAGGAGGAGACACAGCAACATATCAGGTGAAGGAGAGGAGACACAGCAACATACCAGGTGAAGGAGAGGAGACACAGCAACATACCAGGTGAAGGAGAGGAGACACAGCAACATACCAGGTGAATGAGAGGAGACACAGCAACATACCAGGTGAATGAGAGGAGACACAGCAACATACCAGGTGAAGGAGAGGAGACACAGAAACACACCAGGTGAAGGAGAGGAGACACAGAAACACACCAGGTGAAGGACAGGAGACACAGCAACATACCAGGTGAAGGAGAGGAGACACAGCAACATACCAGGTGAAGGAGAGGAGACACAGCAACATACCAGGTGAATGAGAGGAGACACAGCAACATACCAGGTGAATGAGAGGAGACACAGCAACATACCAGGTGAAGGAGAGGAGACACAGAAACACACCAGGTGAAGGACAGGAGACACAGCAACATACCAGGTGAAGGAGAGGAGACACAGCAACATACCAGGTGAATGAGAGGAGACACAGCAACATACCAGGTGAAGGAGAGGAGACACAGCAACATACCAGGTGAAGGAGGGGAGACACAGCAACACACCAGGTGAAGGAGAGGAGACACAGCAACACACCAGGTGAAGGAGAGGAGAGATCGCAACATACCAGGTGAAGGAGAGGAGACAAAGCAACATACCAGGTGAAGGAGACACAGCAACATACCAGGTGAAGGAGAGGAGAGACAGCAACATACCAGGTGAAGGAGAGGAGACACAGCAGCATACCAGGTGAAGGAGAGGAGACACAGCAGCATACCAGGTGAAGGAGAGGAGACACAGCAACATAGCAGGTGAAGGAGAGGAGACACAGCAACATAGCAGGTGAAGGAGAGGAGACACAGCAACATACCAGGTGAAGGAGAGGAGACACAGCAACACACCAGGTGAAGGAGAGGAGACACAGCAACACACCAGGTGAAGGAGACGAGACACAGCAACACACCAGGTGAAGGAGACGAGACACAGCAACATACCAGGTGAAGGAGACGAGACACAGCAACATACCAGGTGAAGGAGACACAGCAACATACCAGGTGAAGGAGAGGAGACACAGCAACATACCAGGTGAAGGAGAGGAGACACAGCAACATACCAGGTGAAGGAGAGGAGACACAGCAACACACCAGGTGAAGGAGAGGAGACACAGCAACACACCAGGTGAAGGAGAGGAGACACAGCAACACACCAGGTGAAGGAGAGGAGACAAGGCAACATACCAGGTGAAGGAGAGGAGACACAGCAAAACACCAGGTGAAGGAGAGGAGACACAGCAACACACCAGGTGAAGGAGAGGAGACACAGCAACATACCAGGTGAAGGAGAGGAGACACCGCAACATAGCAGGTGAAGGAGACACCGCAACACACCAGGTGAAGGAGAGGAGACACAGCAACACACCAGGTGAAGGATAGGAGACACAGCAACACACCAGGTGAAGGAGAGGAGACACAGCAACATACCAGGTGAAGGAGACACCGCAACACACCAGGTGAAGGAGGGGAGACACAGCAACATACCAGGTGAAGGGGGAGGAGACACAGCAACATACCAGGTGGAGGAGAGGAGACACAGCAACATACCAGGTGAAGCAGACACCGCAACACACCAAGTGAAGGAGACACAGCAACACACCAGGTGAAGGAGAGGAGACACAGAAACATACCAGGTGAAGGAGAGGAGACACAGCAACACACCAGGTGAAGGAGACACAGCAACATACCAGGTGAAGGAGACACCGCAACACACCAGGTGAAGGAGACACAGCAACACACCAGGTGAAGGAGAGGAGACACAGCAACATACCAGGTGAAGGAGAGGAGACACAGCAACACACCAGGTGAAGGAGACACAGCAACATACCAGGTGAAGGAGACACCGCAACACACCAGGTGAAGGAGACACAGCAACACACCAGGTGAAGGAGAGGAGGTAAACATATGGAACCAGAAGTAGTAATACGCACAAAATCAATCCAAGGATTTTAGAGGTTCAGGAAATACGCCACAAGACTGGGAGTTCTACTGGAAATGGTAGAAAACACTAGTTTGGTGTTTTAAATCTGGGCTGGGTAAACTGGTGCAGAATCATCAGATGACTTCTTCTGTAGGATTTGAATGTTTAACACTGATTTATGTTTCTGATCTGTCAGTTGAACCCATGTTGAGGTGAGTACAGGGGTCAATCCCCCGGCAGTAAGGACAGGTTTTACAACATGAATTACAGGATGGGAAAGAGTCGCCTCAGCGTTGAACGTCATTCTGCCTGACGGTTGTGATTTCATCGTGATCCGTTACATCTCATGATACAACAGAGCTGCTTAATACTCTTATACTTTACTTTCTTCAAAACAGTCATTCAACATTGTGTAAAAAATGTATAAAGTCAAAAAAATAATAATTTGAATTACCCACAACCCTCTAAAAAAACAGAACCATGTGACGAGATAGGAAGTGCAAAGAGAAGACAACCAGACTTCCAATGAGTTCCAATCAATTGTCTCTATCTTGGTTAAGCTACAAAAAATATGCTTCCTTTTTTGAGCAACATATTTAAGTTTATTCGTAATTGTTTTGGTAAAATGAAGTGAAAAAAAAACATTGAAATGACATGCATTCATTTTTATTAAGTATATGTATATACTGTATATATTGTTTTGTTTGTTGTCAATTTCAATTCCCCTCATAATAATTATTTACAGTGTGGTTGAGGGTGTAAAATACCAATTAAAATTTACAGTTTTACTGCACCAGAAGTCAGGGGTTCAATTCCTGTCCCACTTTCAGTCCCGTTTCTAATCTGTCTAAATGAAGCAAGTTGGAATTCCACAGAAATAAATATTCTCCATAGACGCTGTCATGAGTCAGTATTTAGGCTGTAAACCACAGTCTGCAAAAACACATACAATTGCTGCTTCATACACTGAAATCCCAACCAGCGTTTTCACAACGCTCTCTTAAAAAACACCAGTATTCAGGTTGAAGAATCTCGTTGGCTGTTTCAGAGTAGTTCTATCCTGTACTTCCATTTCATTATGCAATCATGGTCTTTTAGTATTAGTGCACACACACACACACACACACACACACACAGCGAGAGCTGTCAAAGGTTGTGTAAAATGTAATGCTCCTGGCAAACGGCCCACTGCTGCCCATGGCACAGCTAACATCAAACCAGGATATTGTGTGTGTGTGTGTGTGTGTGTGTCCCAGTAAGGGGATATGAAACCCACCAATGACAGAGAAGCTCCTCTCAAAGCTCCACTGGTTTCATCCTACAGCCATCTGGAGACAGACAACAGTATCCACACAGCAAACTGAAGAGGTGACACTTATCTCCATCATTAAAGATGACAATATCACACAAAGAGACTCTTTAATAACAGCTCTGTGAAGATTTAAAATAATAGGGTTCCCTGCACCAGAGACATCTGATTAATGTGTGTATGTGATTAGAATAATTAGAATAAACATGGCAAGCAGACTTCAGATGGGACTGTCAGATAACAACGCTTTGGAGTGTGTGTTGTGTATGGTCGACTAAATCTCTCTCATGTACCCAGACTGGTAGTTGAATCCTTCTTCACACTCAGCTAATCTACCAACCTAGTGTCTTCTGTAGACAGTGTTAACCTAGCCTAGTGTCTGCTGTAGACAGTGTTAACCAGCCCAGCCCAGTGTCTGATTTAGACAGTGTTAACCAGCCCAGCCCAGTGTCTGCTGTAAACAGTGTTAACCAGCCCAGCCCAGTGTCTGCTGTACACAGTGTTAACCAGCCCAGTGTCTGCTGTAGACAGTGTTAACCAGCCCAGTGTCTGATGGAGACAGTGTTAACCAGCCCAGTGTCTGCTGTAGACAGTGTTAACCAGTCCAGTGTCTGCTGTAGACAGTGTTAACCAGCCCAGTGTCTGATGTAGACAGTGTTAACCAGCCCAGCACAGTGTCTGCTGTAGACAGTGTTAACCAGCCCAGTGTCTGATGTAGACAGTGTTAACCAGCCCAGTGTCTGATGTAGACAGTGTTAACCAGCCCAGTGTCTGATGTAGACAGTGTTAACCAGCCCAGTGTCTGCTGTAGACAGTGTTAACCAGCCCAGTGTCTGCTGTAGACAGTGTTAACCAGCCCAGTGTCTGCTGTAGACAGTGTTAACCATCCCAGTGTCTGATGTAGACAGTGTTAACCAGCCCAGTGTCTGATGTAGACAGTGTTAACCAGCCCAGTGTCTGCTGTAGACAGTGTTAACCAGCCCAGTGTCTGATGTAGACAGTGTTAACCAGCCCAGTGTCTGATGTAGACAGTGTTAACCAGCCCAGCCCAGTGTCTGATGTAGACAGTGTTAACCAGCCCAGCCCAGTGTCTTATGTAGACAGTGTTAACCAGCCCAGTGTCTGATTTAGACAGTGTTAACCAGCCCAGTGTCAGATGTAGACAGTGTTAACCAGCCCAGTGTCTGATGTAGACAGTGTTAACCAGCCCAGTGTCTGCTGTAGACAGTGTTAACCAGCCCAGTGTCTGCTGTAGACAGTGTTAACCAGCCCAGTGTCTGCTGTAGACAGTGTTAACCAGCCCAGTGTCTGATGTAGACAGTGTTAACCAGCCCAGCCCAGTGTCTGCTGTAGACAGTGTTAACCAGCCCAGCCCAGTGTCTGATGTAGACAGTGTTAACCAGCCCAGTGTCTGATGTAGACAGTGTTAACCAGCCCAGTGTCTGATGTAGACAGTGTTAACCAGCCCAGTGTCTGCTGTAGACAGTGTTAACCAGCCCAGTGTCTGATGTAGACAGTGTTAACCAGCCCAGCCCAGTGTCTGCTGTAGACAGTGTTAACCAGCCCAGCCCAGTGTCTGCTGTAGACAGTGTTAACCAGCCCAGTGTCTGATGTAGACAGTGTTAACCAGCCCAGTGTCTGCTGTAGACAGTGTTAACCAGCCCAGTGTCTGATGTAGACAGTGTTAACCAGCCCAGTGTCTGCTGTAGACAGTGTTAACCAGCCCAGTGTCTGCTGTAGACAGTGTTAACCAGCCCAGCCCAGTGTCTGCTGTAGACAGTGTTAACCCAGCCCAGTGTCTGCTGTAGACAGTGTTAACCCAGCCCAGTGTCTGATGTAGACAGTGTTAACCAGCCCAGCCCAGTGTCTGATGTAGACAGTGTTAACCAGCCCAGTGTCTGATGTAGACAGTGTTAACCAGCCCAGTGTCTGATGTAGACAGTGTTAACCAGCCCAGTGTCTGCTGTAGACAGTGTTAACCAGCCCAGTGTCTGATGTAGACAGTGTTAACCAGCCCAGCCCAGTGTCTGCTGTAGACAGTGTTAACCAGCCCAGTGTCTGATGTAGACAGTGTTAACCAGCCCAGCACAGTGTCTGCTGTAGACAGTGTTAACCAGCCCAGTGTCTGCTGTAGACAGTGTTAACCAGCCCAGTGTCTGATGTAGACAGTGTTAACCAGCCCAGCCCAGTGTCTGCTGTAGACAGTGTTAACCAGCCCAGTGTCTGATGTAGACAGTGTTAACCAGCCCAGCACAGTGTCTGCTGTAGACAGTGTTAACCAGCCCAGTGTCTGCTGTAGACAGTGTTAACCAGCCCAGCCCAGTGTCTGCTGTAGACAGTGTTAACCCAGCCCAGTGTCTGCTGTAGACAGTGTTAACCCAGCCCAGTGTCTGATGTAGACAGTGTTAACCAGCCCAGCCCAGTGTCTGATGTAGACAGTGTTAACCAGCCCAGTGTCTGATGTAGACAGTGTTAACCAGCCCAGTGTCTGATGTAGACAGTGTTAACCAGCCCAGTGTCTGATGTAGACAGTGTTAACCAGCCCTGTGTCTGCTGTAGACAGTGTTAACCAGTCCAGTGTCTGCTGTAGACAGTGTTAACCAGCCCAGTGTCTGATGTAGACAGTGTTAACCAGCCCAGCCCAGTGTCTGCTGTAGACAGTGTTAACCAGCCCAGCCCAGTGTCTGCTGTAGACAGTGTTAACCAGCCCAGTATCTGATGTAGACAGTGTTAACCAGCCCAGCCCAGTGTCTGCTGTAGTCAGTGTTAACCAGCCCAGTGTCTGCTGTAGACAGTGTTAACCAGCCCAGTGTCTGATGTAGACAGTGTTAACCAGCCCAGCCCAGTGTCTGCTGTAGACAGTGTTAACCAGCCCAGTGTCTGCTGTAGACAGTGTTAACCAGCCCAGCACAGTGTCTGCTGTAGACAGTGTTAACCAGCCCAGTGTCTGCTGCAGACAGTGTTAACCCAGCCCAGTGTCTAATGTAGACAGTGTTAACCAGCCCAGTGTCTGCTGTAGACAGTGTTAACCAGCCCAGTGTCTGCTGTAGACAGTGTTAACCAGCCCAGTGTCTGCTGTAGACAGTGTTAACCAGCCCAGTGTCTGCTGTAGACAGTGTTAACCAGCCCAGCCCAGTGTCTGCTGTAGACAGTGTTAACCAGCCCAGTGTCTGATGTAGACAGTGTTAACCAGCCCAGCCCAGCGTCTGATGTAGACAGTGTTAACCAGCCCAGCCCAGTGTCTGACGTAGACAGTGTTAACCAGCCCAGTGTCTGCTGTAGACAGTGTTAACCAGCCCAGTGTCTGATGTAGACAGTGTTAACCAGCCCAGCCCAGTGTCTGCTGTAGACAGTGTTAACCAGCCCAGTGTCTGATGTAGACAGTGTTAACCAGCCCAGTGTCTGATGTAGACAGTGTTAACCAGCCCAGCCCAGTGTCTGCTGTAGACAGTGTTAACCAGCCCAGTGTCTGATGTAGACAGTGTTAACCAGCCCAGTGTCTGATGTAGACAGTGTTAACCAGCCCAGTGTCTGCTGTAGACAGTGTTAACCAGCCCAGCCCAGTGTCTGCTGTAGACAGTGTTAACCAGCCCAGCCCAGTGTCTGCTGTAGACAGTGTTAACCAGCTCAGTGTCTGATGTAGACAGTGTTAACCAGCCCAGCCCAGTGTCTGATGTAGACAGTGTTAACCAGCCCAGTGTCAGCTGTAGACAGCGTTAACCAGCCCAGTGTCTGATGTAGACAGTGTTAACCAGCCCAGCCCAGTGTCTGATGTAGACAGTGTTAACCAGCCCAGTGTCAGCTGTAGACAGTGTTAACCAGCCCAGTGTCTGATGTAGACAGTGTTAACCAGCCCAGTGTCTGATGTAGACAGTGTTAACCAGCCCAGTGTCTGATGTAGACAGTGTTAACCAGCCCAGTGTCTGCTGTAGACAGTGTTAACCAGTCCAGTGTCTGCTGTAGACAGTGTTAACCAGCCCAGTGTCTGATGTAGACAGTGTTAACCAGCCCAGCCCAGTGTCTGCTGTAGACAGTGTTAACCAGCCCAGTGTCTGATGTAGACAGTGTTAACCAGCCCAGTGTCTGATGTAGACAGTGTTAACCAGCCCAGCCCAGTGTCTGATGTGGACAGTGTTAACCAGCCCAGTGTCAGCTGTAGACAGTGTTAACCAGCCCAGTGTCTGCTGTAGACAGTGTTAACCAGCCCAGCCCAGTGTCTGCTGTAGACAGTGTTAACCAGCCCAGCCCAGTGTCTGCTGTAGACAGTGTTAACCAGCTCAGTGTCTGATGTAGACAGTGTTAACCAGCCCAGCCCAGTGTCTGATGTAGACAGTGTTAACCAGCCCAGTGTCTGCTGTAGACAGCGTTAACCAGCCCAGTGTCTGATGTAGACAGTGTTAACCAGCCCAGCCCAGTGTCTGATGTAGACAGTGTTAACCAGCCCAGTGTCAGCTGTAGACAGTGTTAACCAGCCCAGTGTCTGATGTAGACAGTGTTAACCAGCCCAGTGTCTGATGTAGACAGTGTTAACCAGCCCAGTGTCTGATGTAGACAGTGTTAACCAGCCCAGTGTCTGCTGTAGACAGTGTTAACCAGTCCAGTGTCTGCTGTAGACAGTGTTAACCAGCCCAGTGTCTGATGTAGACAGTGTTAACCAGCCCAGCCCAGTGTCTGCTGTAGACAGTGTTAACCAGCCCAGCCCAGTGTCTGCTGTAGACAGTGTTAACCAGCCCAGTATCTGATGTAGACAGTGTTAACCAGCCCAGCCCAGTGTCTGCTGTAGTCAGTGTTAACCAGCCCAGTGTCTGCTGTAGACAGTGTTAACCAGCCCAGTGTCTGATGTAGACAGTGTTAACCAGCCCAGCCCAGTGTCTGCTGTAGACAGTGTTAACCAGCCCAGTGTCTGCTGTAGACAGTGTTAACCAGCCCAGCACAGTGTCTGCTGTAGACAGTGTTAACCAGCCCAGTGTCTGCTGCAGACAGTGTTAACCCAGCCCAGTGTCTAATGTAGACAGTGTTAACCAGCCCAGTGTCTGCTGTAGACAGTGTTAACCAGCCCAGTGTCTGCTGTAGACAGTGTTAACCAGCCCAGTGTCTGCTGTAGACAGTGTTAACCAGCCCAGTGTCTGCTGTAGACAGTGTTAACCAGCCCAGCCCAGTGTCTGCTGTAGACAGTGTTAACCAGCCCAGTGTCTGATGTAGACAGTGTTAACCAGCCCAGCCCAGCGTCTGATGTAGACAGTGTTAACCAGCCCAGCCCAGTGTCTGACGTAGACAGTGTTAACCAGCCCAGTGTCTGCTGTAGACAGTGTTAACCAGCCCAGTGTCTGATGTAGACAGTGTTAACCAGCCCAGCCCAGTGTCTGCTGTAGACAGTGTTAACCAGCCCAGTGTCTGATGTAGACAGTGTTAACCAGCCCAGTGTCTGATGTAGACAGTGTTAACCAGCCCAGCCCAGTGTCTGCTGTAGACAGTGTTAACCAGCCCAGTGTCTGATGTAGACAGTGTTAACCAGCCCAGTGTCTGATGTAGACAGTGTTAACCAGCCCAGCCCAGTGTCTGATGTGGACAGTGTTAACCAGCCCAGTGTCAGCTGTAGACAGTGTTAACCAGCCCAGTGTCTGCTGTAGACAGTGTTAACCAGCCCAGCCCAGTGTCTGCTGTAGACAGTGTTAACCAGCCCAGCCCAGTGTCTGCTGTAGACAGTGTTAACCAGCTCAGTGTCTGATGTAGACAGTGTTAACCAGCCCAGCCCAGTGTCTGATGTAGACAGTGTTAACCAGCCCAGTGTCAGCTGTAGACAGCGTTAACCAGCCCAGTGTCTGATGTAGACAGTGTTAACCAGCCCAGCCCAGTGTCTGCTGTAGACAGTGTTAACCAGCCCAGTGTCTGCTGTAGACAGTGTTAACCCAGCCCAGTGTCTGCTGTAGACAGTGTTAACCAGCCCAGTGTCTGATGTAGACAGTGTTAACCAGCCAAGCCCAGTGTCTGATGTGGACAGTGTTAACCAGCCCAGTGTCTGATGTAGACAGTGTTAACCAGCCCAGTGTCTGATGTAGACAGTGTTAACCAGCCCAGTGTCTGATGTAGACAGTGTTAACCAGCCCAGTGTCTGCTGTAGACAGTGTTAACCAGCCCAGTGTCTGCTGTAGACAGTGTTAACCAGCCCAGTGTCTGCTGTAGACAGTGTTAACCAGCCCAGTGTCTGATGTAGACAGTGTTAACCAGCCCAGTATCTGATGTAGACAGTGTTAACCAGCCCAGCCCAGTGTCTGATGTAGACAGTGTTAACCAGCACTGCCCAGTGTCTGATGTAGACAGTGTTAACCAGCCCAGTGTCTGATGTAGACAGTGTTAACCAGCCCAGTGTCTGATGTAGACAGTGTTAACCAGCCCAGTGTCTGCTGTAGACAGTGTTAACCAGCCCAGTGTCTGCTGTAGACAGTGTTAACCAGCACAGTGTCTGATGTAGACAGTGTTAACCAGCCCAGCCCAGTGTCTGCTGTAGACAGTGTTAACCAGCCCACCCCAGTGTCTGATGTAGACAGTGTTAACCAGCCCAGTGTCTGATGTAGACAGTGTTAACCAGCCCAGTGTCTGATGTTGACAGTGTTAACCAGCCCAGTGTCTGCTGTAGACAGTGTTAACCAGCCCAGTGTCTGATGTAGACAGTGTTAACCAGCCCAGCCCAGTGTCTGCTGTAGACAGTGTTAACCAGCCCAGCCCAGTCTCTGCTGTAGACAGTGTTAACCAGCCCCGTGTCTGATGTAGACAGTGTTAACCAGCCCAGTGTCTGCTGTAGACAGTGTTAACCAGCCCAGTGTCTGATGTAGACAGTGTTAACCAGCCCAGCCCAGGTTCTGCTGTAGACAGTGTTAACCCAGCCCAGTGTCTGCTGTAGACAGTGTTAACCCAGCCCAGTGTCTGCTGTAGACAGTGTTAACCAGCCCAGTGTCTGATGTAGACAGTGTTAACCAGCCCAGTGTCTGATGTAGACAGTGTTAACCAGCCCAGCCCAGTGTCTGATGTAGACAGTGTTAACCAGCCCAGTGTCTGATGTAGACAGTGTTAACCAGCCCAGTGTCTGATGTAGACAGTGTTAACCAGCCCAGCCCAGTGTCTGCTGTAGACAGTGTTAACCCAGCCCAGTGTTTGATGTAGACAGTGTTAACCAGCCCAGTGTCTGATGTAGACAGTGTTAACCAGTCCAGTGTCTGCTGTAGACAGTGTTAACCAGCCCAGTGTCTGATGTAGACAGTGTTAACCAGCCCAGTGTCTGCTGTAGACAGTGTTAACCAGTCCAGTGTCTGCTGTAGACAGTGTTAACCAGCCCAGTGTCTGATGTAGACAGTGTTAACCAGCCCAGCCCAGTGTCTGCTGTAGACAGTGTTAACCAGCCCAGCCCAGTGTCTGCTGTAGACAGTGTTAACCAGCCCAGTGTCTGATGTAGACAGTGTTAACCAGCCCAGTGTCTGCTGTAGACAGTGTTAACCAGTCCAGTGTCTGCTGTAGACAGTGTTAACCAGCCCAGTGTCTGATGTAGACAGTGTTAACCAGCCCAGTGTCTGCTGTAGACAGTGTTAACCAGCCCAGCCCAGTGTCTGCTGTAGACAGTGTTAACCAGCCCAGTGTCTGATGTAGACAGTGTTAACCAGCCCAGTGTCTGATGTAGACAGTGTTAACCAGCCCAGCCCAGTGTCTGCTGTAGACAGTGTTAACCAGCCCAGTGTCTGCTGTAGACAGTGTTAACCCAGCCCAGTGTCTGCTGTAGACAGTGTTAACCAGCCCAGTGTCTGATGTAGACAGTGTTAACCAGCCAAGCCCAGTGTCTGATGTAGACAGTGTTAACCAGCCCAGTGTCTGATGTAGACAGTGTCAACCAGCCCAGTGTCTGATGTAGACAGTGTTAACCAGCCCAGTGTCTGATGTAGACAGTGTTAACCAGCCCAGTGTCTGCTGTAGACAGTGTTAACCAGCCCAGTGTCTGCTGTAGACAGTGTTAACCAGCCCAGTGTCTGCTGTAGACAGTGTTAACCAGCCCAGTGTCTGATGTAGACAGTGTTAACCAGCCCAGTATCTGATGTAGACAGTGTTAACCAGCCCAGCCCAGTGTCTGCTGTAGACAGTGTTAAACAGCCCAGTGTCTGCTGTAGACAGTGTTAACCAGCACAGTGTCTGATGTAGACAGTGTTAACCAGCCCAGCCCAGTGTCTGCTGTAGACAGTGTTAACCAGCCCAGCCCAGTGTCTGATGTAGACAGTGTTAACCAGCCCAGTGTCTGATGTAGACAGTGTTAACCAGCCCAGTGTCTGCTGTAGACAGTGTTAACCAGCCCAGTGTCTGATGTAGACAGTGTTAACCAGCCCAGTGTCTGCTGTAGAAAGTGTTAACCAGCCCAGCCCAGTGTCTGCTGTAGACAGTGTTAACCAGCCCCGTGTCTGATGTAGACAGTGTTAACCAGCCCAGGCCAGTGTCTGCTGTAGACAGTGTTAACCAGCCCAGTGTCTGATGTAGACAGTGTTAACCAGCCCAGCCCAGGGTCTGCTGTAGACAGTGTTAACCCAGCCCAGTGTCTGCTGTAGACAGTGTTAACCCAGCCCAGTGTCTGCTGTAGACAGTGTTAACCCAGCCCAGTGTCTAATGTAGACAGTGTTAACCAGCCCAGCCCAGTGTCTGATGTAGACAATGTTAACCAGCCCAGTGTCTGATGTAGACAGTGTTAACCAGCCCAGTGTCTGCTGTAGACAGTGTTAACCAGCCCAGCCCAGTGTCTGCTGTAGACAGTGTTAACCAGCCCAGCCCAGTGTCTGCTGTAGACAGTGTTAACCAGCCCAGTGTCTGATGTAGACAGTGTTAACCAGCCCAGCCCAGTGTCTGCTGTAGACAGTGTTAACCAGCCCAGTGTCTGCTGTAGACAGTGTTAACCAGCCCAGCCCAGTGTCTGCTGTAGACAGTGTTAACCAGCCCAGTGTCTGCTGTAGACAGTGTTAACCAGCCCAGTGTCTGATGTAGACAGTGTTAACCAGCCCAGTGTCTGATGTAGAAAGTGTTAACCAGCCCAGTGTCTGCTGTAGACAGTGTTAACCAGCCCAGCCCAGTGTCTGCTGTAGACAGTGTTAACCAGCCCAGCCCAGTGTCTGCTGTAGACAGTGTTAACCAGCCCAGTGTCTGATGTAGACAGTGTTAACCAGCCCAGTGTCTGCTGTAGACAGTGTTAACCAGCCCAGCCCAGTGTCTGCTGTAGACAGTGTTAACCAGCCCAGTGTCTGATGTAGACAGTGTTAACCAGCCCAGCCCAGTGTCTGCTGTAGACAGTGTTAACCAGCCCAGTGTCTGATGTAGACAGTGTTAACCAGCCCAGTGTCTGCTGTAGACAGTGTTAACCAGCCCAGTGTCTGTTGTAGACAGTGTTAACCAGCCCAGTGTCTGATGTAGACAGTGTTAACCAGCCCAGTGTCTGCTGTAGACAGTGTTAACCAGCCCAGTGTCTCCTGTAGACAGTGTTAACCAGCCCAGCCCAGTGTCTGCTGTAGACAGTGTTAACCAGCCCAGTGTCTGATGTAGACAGTGTTAACCAGCCCAGTGTCTGATGTAGACAGTGTTAACCAGCCCAGTGTCTGCTGTAGACAGTGTTAACCAGACCAGTGTCTGCTGTAGACAGTGTTAACCAGCCCAGTGTCTGATGTAGACAGTGTTAACCAGCCCAGCCCAGTGTCTGATGTAGACAGTGTTAACCAGCCCAGCCCAGTGTCTGATGTAGACAGTGTTAACCAGCCCAGTGTCTGACGTAGACAGTGTTAACCAGCCCAGTGTCTGATGTAGACAGTGTTAACCAGCCCAGTGTCTGCTGTAGACAGTGTTAACCAGCCCAGTGTCTGATGTAGACAGTGTTAACCAGCCCAGCCCGGTGTCTGCTGTAGACAGTGTTAACCAGCCCAGCCCAGTGTCTGCTGTAGACAGTGTTAACCAGCCCAGTGTCTGATGTAGACAGTGTTAACCAGCCCAGCCCAGTGTCTGCTGTAGACAGTGTTAACCAGCCCAGTGTCTTATGTAGACAGTGTTAACCAGCCCAGTGTCTGTTGTAGACAGTGTTAACCAGCCCAGTGTCTGCTGTAGACAGTGTTAACCAGTCCAGTGTCTGCTGTAGACAGTGTTAACCAGCCCAGTGTCTGATGTAGACAGTGTTAACCAGCCCAGCCCAGTGTCTGCTGTAGACAGTGTTAACCAGCCCAGCCCAGTGTCTGCTGTAGACAGTGTTAACCAGCCCAGTGTCTGATGTAGACAGTGTTAACCAGCCCAGTGTCTGCTGTAGACAGTGTTAACCAGCCCAGCCCAGTGTCTGCTGTAGACAGTGTTAACCAGCCCAGTGTCTGATGTAGACAGTGTTAACCAGCCCAGCCCAGTGTTTGCTGTAGACAGTGTTAACCAGCCCAGTGTCTGATGTAGACAGTGTTAACCAGGCCAGTGTCTGCTGTAGACAGTGTTAACCGGCCCAGTGTCTGTTGTAGACAGTGTTAACCAGCCCAGTGTCTGATGTAGACAGTGTTAACCAGCCCAGCCCAGTGTCTGCTGTAGACAGTGTTAACCAGCCCAGCCCAGTGTCTGCTGTAGACAGTGTTAACCAGCCCAGTGTCGGATGTAGACAGTGTTAACCAGCCCAGTGTCTGCTGTAGACAGTGTTAACCAGCCCAGCCCAGTGTCTGCTGTAGACAGTGTTAACCAGCCCAGTGTCTGATGTAGACAGTGTTAACCAGCCCAGCCCAGTGTCTGCTGTAGACAGTGTTAACCAGCCCAGCCCAGTGTCTGCTGTAGACAGTGTTAACCAGCCCAGTGTCTGATGTAGACAGTGTTAACCAGGCCAGTGTCTGTTGTAGACAGTGTTAACCAGCCCAGTGTCTGATGTAGACAGTGTTAACCAGCCCAGTGTCTGATGTAGACGGTGTTAACCAGCCCAGCCCAGTGTCTGCTGTAGACAGTGTTAACCAGCCCAGTGTCTGATGTAGACAGTGTTAACCAGCCCAGTGTCTGATGTAGACAGTGTTAACCAGCCCAGTGTCTGCTGTAGACAGTGTTAACCAGCCCAGTGTCTGATGTAGACAGTGTTAACCAGCCCAGTGTCTGATGTAGACAGTGTTAACCAGCCCAGCCCAGTGTCTGATGTAGACAGTGTTAACCAGCCCAGCCCAGTGTCTGATGTAGACAGTGTTAACCAGCCCAGTGTCTGATGTAGACAGTGTTAACCAGCCCAGTGTCTGATGTAGACAGTGTTAACCAGCCCAGTGTCTGATGTAGACAGTGTTAACCAGCCCAGTGTCTGCTGTAGACAGTGTTAACCAGCCCAGTGTCTGATGTAGACAGTGTTAACCAGCCCAGCCCAGTGTCTGCTGTAGACAGTGTTAACGAGCCCAGCTTAGTGTCTGATGTAGACAGTGTTAACCAGCCCAGTGTCTGATGTAGACAGTGTTAACCAGCCCAGTGTCTGATGTAGACAGTGTTAACCAGCCCAGTGTCTGATGTAGACAGTGTTAACCAGCCCAGCCCAGTGTCTGCTGTAGACAGTGTTAACCAGCCCAGCCCAGTGTCTGCTGTAGACAGTGTTAACCAGCCCAGTGTCTGATGTAGACAGTGTTAACCAGCCCAGTGTCTGCTGTAGACAGTGTTAACCAGCCCAGTGTCTGATGTAAACAGTGTTAACCAGCCCAGTGTCTGATGTAGACAGTGTTAACCAGCCCAGTGTCTGATGTAGACAGTGTTAACCAGCCCAGTGTCTGATGTAGACAGTGTTAACCAGCCCAGTGTCTGATGTAGACAGTGTTAACCAGCCCAGTGTCTGCTGTAGACAGTGTTAACCAGCCCAGTGTCTGATGTAGACAGTGTTAACCAGCCCAGCCCAGTGTCTGCTGTGTAGACAGTGTTAACGCCCAGCCCAGCCCAGTGTCTGATGTAGACAGTGTTAACCAGCCCAGTGTCTGATGTAGACAGTGTTAACCAGCCCAGTGTCTGATGTAGACAGTGTTAACCAGCCCAGTGTCTGATGTAGACAGTGTTAACCAGCCCAGCCCAGTGTCTGCTGTAGACAGTGTTAACCAGCCCAGCTCAGTGTCTGCTGTAGACAGTGTTAACCAGCCCAGTGTCTGATGTAGACAGTGTTAACCAGCCCAGCCCAGTGTCTGCTGTAGACAGTGTTAACCAGCCCAGTGTCTGATGTAGACAGTGTTAACCAGCCCAGCCCAGGGTCTGCTGTAGACAGTGTTAACCAGCCCAGCCCAGTGTCTGCTGTAGACAGTGTTAACCCAGCCCAGTGTCTGCTGTAGACAGTGTTAACCAGCCCAGTGTCTGCTGTAGACAGTGTTAACCAGCCCAGCCCAGTGTCTGCTGTAGACAGTGTTAACCAGCCCAGCCCAGTGTCTGCTGTAGACAGTGTTAACCAGCCCAGCCCAGTGTCTGATGTAGACAGTGTTAACCAGCCCAGTGTCTGATGTAGACAGTGTTAACCAGCCCAGTGTCTGATGTAGACAGTGTTAATCAGCCCAGTGTCTGCTGTAGACAGTGTTAACCAGCCCAGTGTCTGATGTAGACAGTGTTAACCAGCCCAGCCCAGTGTCTGCTGTAGACAGTGTTAACCAGCCCAGCCCAGTGTCTGCTGTAGACAGTGTTAACCAGCCCAGTGTCTGATGTAGACAGTGTTAACCAGCCCAGCCCAGTGTCTGCTGTAGACAGTGTTAACCAGCCCAGTGTCTGATGTAGACAGTGTTAACCAGCCCAGTGTCTGATGTAGACAGTGTTAACCAGCCCAGTGTCTGCTGTAGACAGTGTTAACCAGTCCAGTGTCTGCTGTAGACAGTGTTAACCAGCCCAGTGTCTGATGTAGACAGTGTTAACCAGCCCAGCCCAGTGTCTGCTGTAGACAGTGTTAACCAGCCCAGCCCAGTGTCTGCTGTAGACAGTGTTAACCAGCCCAGTGTCTGATGTAGACACTGTTAACCAGCCCAGCCCAGTGTCTGCTGTAGACAGTGTTAACCAGCCCAGTGTCTGATGTAGACAGTGTTAACCAGCCCAGTGTCTGCTGTAGACAGTATTAGCCAGCCCAGTGTCTGTTGTAGACAGTGTTAACCAGCCCAGTGTCTGATGTAGACAGTGTTAACCAGCCCAGTGTCTGCTGTAGACAGTGTTAACCAGCCCAGTGTCTGATGTAGACAGTGTTAACCAGCCTAGCCCAGTGTCTGATGTAGACAGTGTTAACCAGCCCAGTGTCAGCTGTAGACAGTGTTAACCAGCCCAGCCCAGTGTCTGATGTAGACAGTGTTAACCAGCCCAGCCCAGTGTCTGCTGTAGACAGTGTTAACCAGCCCAGTGTCTGATGTAGACAGTGTTAACCAGCCCAGCCCAGTGTCTGCTGTAGACAGTGTTAACCAGCCCAGCCCAGTGTCTGCTGTAGACAGTGTTAACCAGCCCAGTGTCTGATGTAGACAGTGTTAACCAGCCCAGCCCAGTGTCTGCTGTAGACAGTGTTAACCAGCCCAGTGTCTGATGTAGACAGTGTTAACCAGCCCAGTGTCTGATGTAGACAGTGTTAACCAGCCCAGTGTCTGCTGTAGACAGTGTTAACCAGTCCAGTGTCTGCTGTAGACAGTGTTAACCAGCCCAGTGTCTGATGTAGACAGTGTTAACCAGCCCAGCCCAGTGTCTGCTGTAGACAGTGTTAACCAGCCCAGCCCAGTGTCTGCTGTAGACAGTGTTAACCAGCCCAGTGTCTGATGTAGACACTGTTAACCAGCCCAGCCCAGTGTCTGCTGTAGACAGTGTTAACCAGCCCAGTGTCTGATGTAGACAGTGTTAACCAGCCCAGTGTCTGCTGTAGACAGTATTAACCAGCCCAGTGTCTGTTGTAGACAGTGTTAACCAGCCCAGTGTCTGATGTAGACAGTGTTAACCAGCCCAGTGTCTGCTGTAGACAGTGTTAACCAGCCCAGTGTCTGATGTAGACAGTGTTAACCAGCCTAGCCCAGTGTCTGATGTAGACAGTGTTAACCAGCCCAGTGTCAGCTGTAGACAGTGTTAACCAGCCCAGCCCAGTGTCTGATGTAGACAGTGTTAACCAGCCCAGCCCAGTGTCTGCTGTAGACAGTGTTAACCAGCCCAGTGTCTGATGTAGACAGTGTTAACCAGCCCAGCCCAGTGTCTGCTGTAGACAGTGTTAACCAGCCCAGTGTCTGATGTAGACAGTGTTAACCAGCCCAGTGTCTGCTGTAGACAGTGTTAACCAGCCCAGTGTCTGATGTAGACAGTGTTAACCAGCCCAGCCCAGTGTCTGCTGTAGACAGTGTTAACCAGCCCAGTGTCTGATGTAGACAGTGTTAACCAGCCCAGTGTCTGCTGTAGACAGTGTTAACCAGCCCAGTGTCTGTTGTAGACAGTGTTAACCAGCCCAGTGTCTGATGTAGACAGTGTTAACCAGCCCAGTGTCTGCTGTAGACAGTGTTAACCAGCCCAGTATCTGCTGTAGACAGTGTTAACCAGCCCAGCCCAGTGTCTGCTGTAGACAGTGTTAACCAGCCCAGTGTCTGATGTAGACAGTGTTAACCAGCCCAGTGTCTGATGTAGACAGTGTTAACCAGCCCAGTGTCTGCTGTAGACAGTGTTAACCAGCCCAGTGTCTGATGTAGACAGTGTTAACCAGCCCAGTGTCTGATGTAGACAGTGTTAACCAGCCCAGCCCAGTGTCTGATGTAGACAGTGTTAACCAGCCCAGCCCAGTGTCTGATGTAGACAGTGTTTACCAGCCCAGTGTCTGATGTAGACAGTGTTAACCAGCCCAGTGTCTGATGTAGACAGTGTTAACCAGCCCAGTGTCTGATGTAGACAGTGTTAACCAGCCCAGTGTCTGCTGTAGACAGTGTTAACCAGCCCAGTGTCTGCTGTAGACAGTGTTAACCAGCCCAGTGTCTGATGTAGACAGTGTTAACCAGCCCAGCCCAGTGTCTGCTGTAGACAGTGTTAACCAGCCCAGCCCAGTGTCTGATGTAGACAGTGTTAACCAGCCCAGTGTCTGATGTAGACAGTGTTAACCAGCCCAGTGTCTGATGTAGACAGTGTTAACCAGCCCAGTGTCTGATGTAGACAGTGTTAACCAGCCCAGTGTCTGCTGTAGACAGTGTTAACCAGCCCAGTGTCTGATGTAGACAGTGTTAACCAGCCCAGCCCAGTGTCTGCTGTAGACAGTGTTAACCAGCCCAGCCCAGTGTCTGCTGTAGACAGTGTTAACCAGCCCAGTGTCTGATGTAGACAGTGTTAACCAGCCTAGCCCAGTGTCTGATGTAGACAGTGTTAACCAGCCCAGTGTCAGCTGTAGACAGTGTTAACCAGCCCAGCCCAGTGTCTGATGTAGACAGTGTTAACCAGCCCAGCCCAGTGTCTGCTGTAGACAGTGTTAACCAGCCCAGTGTCTGATGTAGACAGTGTTAACCAGCCCAGCCCAGTGTCTGCTGTAGACAGTGTTAACCAGCCCAGTGTCTGATGTAGACAGTGTTAACCAGCCCAGTGTCTGCTGTAGACAGTGTTAACCAGCCCAGTGTCTGATGTAGACAGTGTTAACCAGCCCAGCCCAGTGTCTGCTGTAGACAGTGTTAACCAGCCCAGTGTCTGATGTAGACAGTGTTAACCAGCCCAGTGTCTGCTGTAGACAGTGTCTGCTGTAGAAAGTGTTAACCAGCCCAGCCCAGTGTCTGCTGTAGACAGTGTTAACCAGCCCAGTGTCTGATGTAGACAGTGTTAACCAGCCCAGCCCAGGGTCTGCTGTAGACAGTGTTAACCAGCCCAGCCCAGTGTCTGCTGTAGACAATGTTAACCCAGCCCAGTGTCTGCTGTAGACAGTGTTAACCCAGCCCAGTGTCTGATGTAGACAGTGTTAACCAGCCCAGCCCAGTGTCTGATGTAGACAGTGTTAACCAGCCCAGTGTCTGATGTAGACAGTGTTAACCAGCCCAGTGTCTGATGTAGACAGTGTTAACCAGCCCAGTGTCTGATGTAGACAGTGTTAACCAGCCCAGTGTCTGCTGTAGAAAGTGTTAACCAGTCCAGTGTCTGCTGTAGACAGTGTTAACCAGCCCAGTGTCTGATGTAGACAGTGTTAACCAGCCCAGCCCAGTGTCTGCTGTAGACAGTGTTAACCCAGCCCAGTGTCTGATGTAGACAGTGTTAACCAGCCCAGCCCAGGGTCTGATGTAGACAGTGTTAACCAGCCCAGTGTCTGATGTAGACAGTGTTAACCAGCCCAGTGTCTGATGTAGACAGTGTTAACCAGCCCAGTGTCTGCTGTAGACAGTGTTAACCAGCCCAGTGTCTGATGTAGACAGTGTTAACCAGCCCAGTGTTTGATGTAGACAGTGTTAACCAGCCCAGTGTCTGCTGTAGACAGTGTTAACCAGCCCAGTGTCTGCTGTAGACAGTGTTAACCAGCCCAGTGTCTGCTGTAGACAGTGTTAACCAGCCCAGTGTCTGCTGTAGACAGTGTTAACCAGCCCAGTGTCTGCTGTAGACAGTGTTAACCAGCCCAGTGTCTGCTGTAGACAGTGTTAACCAGCCCAGTGTTTGCTGTAGACAGTGTTAACCATTCCAGCCCAGTGTCTGCTTTAGACAGTGTTAACCAGCCCAGCCCAGTGTCTGCTGTAGACAGTGTTAACCAGCCCAGTGTCTGCTGTAGACAGTGTTAACCAGCCCAGTGTCTGATGTAGACAGTGTTAACCAGCCCAGCCCAGTGTCTGCTGTAGACAGTGTTAACCAGCCCAGTGTCTGATGTAGACAGTGTTAACCAGCCCAGCCCAGTGTCTGATGTAGACAGTGTTAACCAGCCCAGTGTCTGATGTAGACAGTGTTAACCAGCCCAGTGTCTGATGTAGACAGTGTTAACCAGCCCAGTGTCTGATGTAGACAGTGTTAACCAGCCCAGTGTCTGCTGTAGACAGTGTTAACCAGCCCAGTGTCTGATGTAGACAGTGTTAACCAGCCCAGCCCAGTGTCTGCTGTAGACAGTGTTAACCAGCCCAGCCCAGTGTCTGCTGTAGACAGTGTTAACCAGCCCAGTGTCTGATGTAGACAGTGTTAACCAGCCTAGCCCAGTGTCTGATGTAGACAGTGTTAACCAGCCCAGTGTCAGCTGTAGACAGTGTTAACCAGCCCAGCCCAGTGTCTGATGTAGACAGTGTTAACCAGCCCAGCCCAGTGTCTGCTGTAGACAGTGTTAACCAGCCCAGTGTCTGATGTAGACAGTGTTAACCAGCCCAGCCCAGTGTCTGCTGTAGACAGTGTTAACCAGCCCAGTGTCTGATGTAGACAGTGTTAACCAGCCCAGTGTCTGCTGTAGACAGTGTTAACCAGCCCAGTGTCTGATGTAGACAGTGTTAACCAGCCCAGCCCAGTGTCTGCTGTAGACAGTGTTAACCAGCCCAGTGTCTGATGTAGACAGTGTTAACCAGCCCAGTGTCTGCTGTAGACAGTGTTAACCAGCCCAGTGTCTGTTGTAGACAGTGTTAACCAGCCCAGTGTCTGATGTAGACAGTGTTAACCAGCCCAGTGTCTGCTGTAGACAGTGTTAACCAGCCCAGTATCTGCTGTAGACAGTGTTAACCAGCCCAGCCCAGTGTCTGCTGTAGACAGTGTTAACCAGCCCAGTGTCTGATGTAGACAGTGTTAACCAGCCCAGTGTCTGATGTAGACAGTGTTAACCAGCCCAGTGTCTGCTGTAGACAGTGTTAACCAGCCCAGTGTCTGATGTAGACAGTGTTAACCAGCCCAGTGTCTGATGTAGACAGTGTTAACCAGCCCAGCCCAGTGTCTGATGTAGACAGTGTTAACAAGCCCAGCCCAGTGTCTGATGTAGACAGTGTTTACCAGCCCAGTGTCTGATGTAGACAGTGTTAACCAGCCCAGTGTCTGATGTAGACAGTGTTAACCAGCCCAGTGTCTGATGTAGACAGTGTTAACCAGCCCAGTGTCTGCTGTAGACAGTGTTAACCAGCCCAGTGTCTGCTGTAGACAGTGTTAACCAGCCCAGTGTCTGATGTAGACAGTGTTAACCAGCCCAGCCCAGTGTCTGCTGTAGACAGTGTTAACCAGCCCAGTGTCTGATGTAGACAGTGTTAACCAGCCCAGCCCAGTGTCTGCTGTAGACAGTGTTAACCAGCCCAGTGTCTGATGTAGACAGTGTTAACCAGCCCAGTGTCTGCTGTAGACAGTGTTAACCAGCCCAGTGTCTGATGTAGACAGTGTTAACCAGCCCAGCCCAGTGTCTGCTGTAGACAGTGTTAACCAGCCCAGTGTCTGATGTAGACAGTGTTAACCAGCCCAGTGTCTGCTGTAGACAGTGTTAACCAGCCCAGTGTCTGTTGTAGACAGTGTTAACCAGCCCAGTGTCTGATGTAGACAGTGTTAACCAGCCCAGTGTCTGCTGTAGACAGTGTTAACCAGCCCAGTATCTGCTGTAGACAGTGTTAACCAGCCCAGCCCAGTGTCTGCTGTAGACAGTGTTAACCAGCCCAGTGTCTGATGTAGACAGTGTTAACCAGCCCAGTGTCTGATGTAGACAGTGTTAACCAGCCCAGTGTCTGCTGTAGACAGTGTTAACCAGCCCAGTGTCTGATGTAGACAGTGTTAACCAGCCCAGTGTCTGATGTAGACAGTGTTAACCAGCCCAGCCCAGTGTCTGATGTAGACAGTGTTAACCAGCCCAGCCCAGTGTCTGATGTAGACAGTGTTTACCAGCCCAGTGTCTGATGTAGACAGTGTTAACCAGCCCAGTGTCTGATGTAGACAGTGTTAACCAGCCCAGTGTCTGATGTAGACAGTGTTAACCAGCCCAGTGTCTGCTGTAGACAGTGTTAACCAGCCCAGTGTCTGCTGTAGACAGTGTTAACCAGCCCAGTGTCTGATGTAGACAGTGTTAACCAGCCCAGCCCAGTGTCTGCTGTAGACAGTGTTAACCAGCCCAGCCCAGTGTCTGATGTAGACAGTGTTAACCAGCCCAGTGTCTGATGTAGACAGTGTTAACCAGCCCAGTGTCTGATGTAGACAGTGTTAACCAGCCCAGCCCAGGGTCTGCTGTAGACAGTGTTAACCAGCCCAGCCCAGTGTCTGCTGTAGACAATGTTAACCCAGCCCAGTGTCTGCTGTAGACAGTGTTAACCCAGCCCAGTGTCTGATGTAGACAGTGTTAACCAGCCCAGCCCAGTGTCTGATGTAGACAGTGTTAACCAGCCCAGTGTCTGATGTAGACAGTGTTAACCAGCCCAGTGTCTGATGTAGACAGTGTTAACCAGCCCAGTGTCTGATGTAGACAGTGTTAACCAGCCCAGTGTCTGCTGTAGAAAGTGTTAACCAGTCCAGTGTCTGCTGTAGACAGTGTTAACCAGCCCAGTGTCTGATGTAGACAGTGTTAACCAGCCCAGCCCAGTGTCTGCTGTAGACAGTGTTAACCCAGCCCAGTGTCTGATGTAGACAGTGTTAACCAGCCCAGCCCAGGGTCTGATGTAGACAGTGTTAACCAGCCCAGTGTCTGATGTAGACAGTGTTAACCAGCCCAGTGTCTGATGTAGACAGTGTTAACCAGCCCAGTGTCTGCTGTAGACAGTGTTAACCAGCCCAGTGTCTGATGTAGACAGTGTTAACCAGCCCAGTGTTTGATGTAGACAGTGTTAACCAGCCCAGTGTCTGCTGTAGACAGTGTTAACCAGCCCAGTGTCTGCTGTAGACAGTGTTAACCAGCCCAGTGTCTGCTGTAGACAGTGTTAACCAGCCCAGTGTCTGCTGTAGACAGTGTTAACCAGTCCAGTGTCTGCTGTAGACAGTGTTAACCAGCCCAGTGTCTGCTGTAGACAGTGTTAACCAGCCCAGTGTTTGCTGTAGACAGTGTTAACCATTCCAGCCCAGTGTCTGCTTTAGACAGTGTTAACCAGCCCAGCCCAGTGTCTGCTGTAGACAGTGTTAACCAGCCCAGTGTCTGCTGTAGACAGTGTTAACCAGCCCAGTGTCTGATGTAGACAGTGTTAACCAGCCCAGCCCAGTGTCTGCTGTAGACAGTGTTAACCAGCCCAGTGTCTGATGTAGACAGTGTTAACCAGCCCAGCCCAGTGTCTGATGTAGACAGTGTTAACCAGCCCAGTGTCTGATGTAGACAGTGTTAACCAGCCCAGCCCAGTGTCTGCTGTAGACAGTGTTAACCAGCCCTCCTATCAATATTCCTTTTGTTTTACAGCTTTCACTTAGAATGATTGAGGGCAAAATACACGAGGCCGAGGTGAGACGACGGTCCAATCATCTGGTCCCGCTGACTTGGAGGAGATAGTGGTTAGCACCATCCACTCTTCCCAGATTAAACACACAGCCGTTTAATTGTGTTTTATTCACCCAGCACTAATGCTTCTTCTAAAGCACATTAGCATTTTGATAAGAGACTTTCCTCAGTCCCGGAGATGAGAGAGAAGTAGCCAACGCTGCAGAGACAGAATGGAATAGCGTGAACACAGCATGTGAACAGTCAGCGTTTAGAGAGAACGAGGAGGAGGGGGGGAGAGAGAGAGAGAAAAAAAAGAGTGAAAGCGAGAGAGGAATAGAAACTGAGAGCAAAAACCCATGTTTTGAAGTGTCTGAGAGAACATGCTGATTCTGTGAGTTAAACTGAACAGTGGCTGGGGGTTATTCTGTCCTTAATGCAGACTCTGTTCTTCTCTGTTCTGCTCTGTCCACTGAATAAGTCCACCTCATCTCACCCTGCTGCTACGACATCCCAAACGGCACCCTATTCTCAAAACGGAATGCCCCATAAGCTCTGGTCCAAAGTAGTGCACTATGTAGAGTCTAGTCATCATCATCATCATCAGTATCTTCCTCTACTCAGGGTCTAGTCATCATCGTCATCATCATCAGTATCTTCTACTCAGGGTCTAGTCATCATCAGTATCTTCTACTCAGGGTCTAGTCATAATCATCAGTATCAGGGTCTAGTCATCATCAGTATCTTCTACTCAGGGTCTAGTCATCACCATCATCATCATCAGTACCTTCCTCTACTCAGGGTCTAGTCATCATCAGTATCTTCTACTCAGGGTCTAGTCATCATCATCATCATCATCATCATCAGTACCTTCCTCTAATCAGGGTCTAGTCATCATCATCATCATCATCATCAGTATCTTCCTCTACTGAGGCCTCAGAGCCTGGTGAAGAATCTACACTGACAGCACAGTGCTATAGGTATTCTCCCACCATCATCACTGATGATGATGTTGATGATTAGACCCTGAGTAGAGGAAGATACTGATGATGATGATGGTGGTGATGACTAGACCCTGAGTAGAGGAAGATACTGATGATGATGATGGTGGTGATGACTAGACCCTGAGTAGAGGAAGATACTGATGATGATGATGATGATGACTAGACCCTGAGTAGAGGAAGATACTGATGATGATGATGGTGGTGATGACTAGACCCTGAGTAGAGGAAGATACTGATGATGATGATGATGATGATGATGATGACTAGACCCTGAGTAGAGGAAGATACTGATGATGATGACTAGACCCTGAGTAGAGGAAGATACTGATGATGACTAGACCCTGAGTAGAGGAAGATACTGATGATGATGACTAGACCCTGAGTAGAGGAAGATACTGATGATGATGGTGATGACTAGACCCTGAGTAGAGGAAGATACTGATGATGATGGTGATGACTAGACCCTGAGTAGAGGAAGATACTGATGATGATGACAAGACCCTGAGTAGAGGAAGATACTGATGATGGTGGTGATGACTAGACCCTGAGTAGAGGAAGATACTGATGATGATGGTGATGACTAGACCCTGAGTAGAGGAAGATACTGATGATGATGATGATGATGATGATGATGATGATGATGACTAGACCCTGAGTAGAGGAAGATACTGATGATGATGATGATGATGATGACTAGACCCTGAGTAGAGGAAGATACTGATGATGATGATGGTGATGACTAGACCCTGATTAGAGGAAGATACTGATGATGATGATGATGGTGATGACTAGACCCTGAGTAGAGGAAGATACTGATGATGATGAGGGTGATGACTAGACCCTGAGTAGAGTAATATACTGATGATGTTGATGGTGATGACTAGACCCTGAGTAGAGGAAGATACTGATGATGATGGTGATGACTAGACCCTGAGTAGAGGAAGATACTGATGATGATGATGATGATGATGATGACTAGACCCTGAGTAGAGTAAGATACTGATGATGATGATGATGATGATGACTAGACCCTGAGTAGAGGAAGATACTGATGATGATGATGGTGATGACTAGACCCTGATTAGAGGAAGATACTGATGATGATGGTGATGACTAGACCCTGATTAGAGGAAGATACTGATGATGATGATGATGATGGTGATGACTAGACCCTGAGTAGAGGAAGATACTGATGATGATGAGGGTGATGACTAGACCCTGAGTAGAGTAATATACTGATGATGATGATGGTGATGACTAGACCCTGAGTAGAGGAAGTTACTGATGATGATGATGATGACTAGACCCTGAGTAGAGGAAGATACTGATGATGATGACTATTTCACTGGGCTGCTATTTCACTGGGCTGCTATTTCACTAGCTAGATGGAGAACATGTACTAGAGTTAGCTAGATGGAGAACATGTACTAGAGTTACAGTGCCTTGCGAAAGTATTCGGCCCCCTTGAACTTTGCGACCTTTTGCCACATTTCAGGCTTCAAACATAAAGATATACAACTGTATTTTTTTGTGAAGAATCAACAACAAGTGGGACACAATCATGAAGTGGAACGACATTTATTGGATATTTCAAACTTTTTTAACATTTCAAAAACTGAAAAATTGGGCGTGCAAAATTATTCAGCCCCCTTAAGTTAATACTTTGTAGCGCCACCTTTTGCTGCGATTACAGCTGTAAGTCGCTTGGGGTATGTCTCTATCAGTTTTGCACATCGAGAGACTGAATTTTTTTCCCATTCCTCCTTGCAAAACAGTTCGAGCTCAGTGAGGTTGGATGGAGAGCATTTGTGAACAGCAGTTTTCAGTTCTTTCCACAGATTCTCGATTGGATTCAGGTCTGGACTTTGACTTGGCCATTCTAACACCTGGAAATGTTTATTTTTGAACCATTCCATTGTAGATTTTGCTTTATGTTTTGGATCATTGTCTTTTTGGAAGACAAATCTCCGTCCCAGTCTCAGGTCTTTTGCAGACTCCATCAGGATTTCTTCCAGAATGGTCCTGTATTTGGCTCCATCCATCTTCCCATCAATTTTAACCATCTTCCCTGTCCCTGCTGAAGAAAAGCAGGCCCAAACCATGATGCTGCCACCACCATGTTTGACAGTGGGGATGGTGTGTTCAGCTGTGTTGCTTTTACGCCAAACATAACGTTTTGCATTGTTGCCAAAAAGTTCAATTTTGGTTTCATCTGACCAGAGCACCTTCTTCCACATGTTTGGTGTGTCTCCCAGGTGGCTTGTAGCAAACTTTAAACGACACTTTTTATGGATATCTTTAAGAAATGGCTTTCTTCTTGCAACTCTTCCATAAAGGCCAGATTTGTGCAATATACGACTGATTGTTGTCCTATGGACAGAGTCTCCCACCTCAGCTGTAGATCTCTGCAGTTCATCCAGAGTGATCATGGGCCTCTTGGCTGCATCTCTGATCAGTCTTCTCCTTGTATGAGCTGAAAGTTTAGAGGGACGGTCAGGTCTTGGTAGATTTGCAGTGGTCTGATACTCCTTCCATTTCAATATTATCGCTTGCACAGTGCTCCTTGGGATGTTTAAAGCTTGGGAAATCTTTTTGTATCCAAATCCGGCTTTAAACTTCTTCACAACAGTATCTCGGACCTGCCTGGTGTGTTTCTTGTTCTTCATGATGCTCTCTGCGCTTTTAACGGACCTCTGAGACTATCACAGTGCAGGTGCATTTATACGGAGACTTGATTACACACAGGTGGATTGTATTTATCATCATTAGTCATTTAGGTCAACATTGGATCATTCAGAGATCCTCACTGAACTTCTGGAGAGAGTTTGCTGCACTGAAAGTAAAGGGGCTGAATAATTTTGCACGCCCAATTTTTCAGTTTTTGATTTGTTAAAAAAGTTTGAAATATCCAATAAATGTCGTTCCACTTCATGATTGTGTCCCACTTGTTGATTCTTCACAAAAAAATACATGATGTTTGAAGCCTGAAATGTGGCAAAAGGTCGCAAAGTTCAAGGGGGCCGAATACTTTCGCAAGGCACTGTAGCTAGATGGAGAACATGCACTAGAGTTAGCTAGATGGAGAACATGCACTAGAGTTAGCTAGATGGAGAACATGCACTAGAGTTAGCTAGATGGAGAACACGCACTAGAGTTAGTCAGATGGAGAACATGCACTAGAGTTAGCCAGATGGAGAACATATACTAGAGTTAGCTAGATGGAGAACATGTACTAGAGTTAGCTAGATGGAGAACATGCACTAGAGTTAGCCAGATGGAGAACATGCACTAGAGTTAGCTAGATGGAGAACATATACTAGAGTTAGCTAGATGAAGAACATGTACTAGAGTTAGCTAGATGGAGAACATGCACTAGAGTTAGCTAGATGGAGAACATATACTAGAGTTAGCTAGATGAAGAACATGTACTAGAGTTAGCTAGATGGAGAACAGCCCAACAGACGTTCAGTCACTTTACCCTGCCTTCATGTACATATCTACCTCAAATACCTTATTATTATCTATCCTGATGCCTAGTCACTTCACCCTGCCTTCATCTACGTATCTACCTCAAAAACCGTATTATTATCTACCCTGCCTTCATCTACATATCTACCTCAAATACCTTATTATTATCTACCCTGCCTTCATCTACATATCTACCTCAAATACCTTATTATTATTATCAATCCTGATGCCTAGTCACTTTACCCTCCCTTCATGTACATATCTACCTCAAATACATTATTAGTATCTATCCTGATTCCTAGTCTCTTTACCCTGCCTTCATGTACATATCTACCTCAAATAGCTTATTATTATCTATCCTGATGCCTAGTCACTTTACCCTGCCTTCATGTACATATCTACCTCAAATACCTTATTATTATCTATCCTGATCTCTAGTCACTTTACCCTGCCTTCATCTACATATCTACCTCAAAAACCTTGCACCTCTGCACATTGATCTGGTACTGGTACTTCCTGTATATAGGTCCACATTGATCTGGTACTCCCTGTATATAGCTCCACATTGATCTGGTACTCCCTGTATATAGATCCACATTGATCTGGTACTGGAGGAATACCTATGTGAGAATGCTGTTCATCGACTACAGCTCGGCATTCAACACCATAGTACCCTCCAAGCTCGTCATCAAGCTCGAGACCCTGGGTCTCGACCCCGCCCTGTGCAACTGGGTACTGGACTTCAAGACGGACGCCCCCAGGTGGTGAGGGTAGGCAACAACATCTCCTCCCCGCTGATCCTCAACACTGGGGCCCCACAAGGGTGCGTTCTGAGCCCTCTCCTGTACTCCCTGTTCACCCACGACTGCGTGGCCACGCACGCCTCCAACTCAATCATCAAGTTTGCGGACGACACAACAGTGGTAGGCTTGATTACCAACAACGACGAGACGGCCTACAGGGAGGAGGTGAGGGCCCTCGGAGTGTGGTGTCAGGAAAATAACCTCACACTCAACGTCAACAAAACTAAGGAGATGATTGTGGACTTCAGGAAACAGCAGAGGGAACACCCCCCTATCCACATCGATGGAACAGTAGTGGAGAGGGTAGCAAGTTTTAAGTTCCTCGGCATACACATCACAGACAAACTGAATTGGTCCACTCACACAGACAGCATCGTGAAGAAGGCGCAGCAGCGCCTCTTCAACCTCAGGAGGCTGAAGAAATTCGGCTTGTCACCAAAAGCACTCACAAACTTCTACAGATGCACAATCGAGAGCATCCTGGCGGGCTGTATCACCGCCTGGTATGGCAACTGCACCGCCCTCAACCGTAAGGCTCTCCAGAGGGTAGTGAGGTCTGCACAACGCATCACCGGGGGCAAACTACCTGCCCTCCAGGACACCTACACCACCCGATGTCACAGGAAGGCCATAAAGGTCATCAAGGACATCAACCACCCGAGCCACTGCCTGTTCACCCCGCTATCATCCAGAAGACGAGGTCAGTACAGGTGCATCAAAGCTGGGACCGAGAGACTGAAAAACAGCTTCTATCTCAAGGCCATCAGACTGTTAAACAGCCACCACTAACACTGAGTGGCTGCTGCCAACACACTGACACTGACTCAACTCCAGCCACTTTAATAATGGGAATTGATGGGAAATTATGTAAATATATCACTAGCCACTTTAAACAATGCTACCTTATATAATGTTACTTACCCTACATTATTCATCTCATATGCATACGTATATACTGTACTCTATATCATCGACTGTATCCTTATGTAATACATGTATCACTAGCCACTTTAAACTATGCCACTTTGTTTACATACTCATCTCATTTGTACATACTGTACTCGATACCATCTACTGTATCTTGCCTATGCTGCTCTGTACCATCACTCATTCATATATCCTTATGTACATATTCTTTATCCCCTTACACTGTGTACAAGACAGTAGTTTTGGAATTGTTAGTTAGATTACTTGTTATTACTGCATTGTCGGAACTAGAAGCACAAGCATTTCGCTACACTCGCATTAACATCTGCTAACCATGTGTATGTGACAAATACAATTTGATTTGATTTGATTTGGTACTCCCTGTATATAGATCCACATTGATCTGGTACTGGTACTCCCTGTATATAGCTCCACATTGATCTGGTACTGGTACTCCCTGTATATAGATCCACATTGATCTGGTACTGGTACATCCTGTATATAACTCCACATTGATCTGGTGCTGGTACTCCCTGTATATAGCTCCGGGACAACATCAAGCAGGTGATCTCAGAGATCTGTTAAATAGAGATCTGATTGTGTTCTCAACAGGACAACATCAAGCAGGTGATCTCAGAGATCTGTTAAATAGAGTTCTGATTGTGTTCTCAACAGGACAATATCAAGCAGGTGATCTCAGAGATCTGTTAACTAGAGATCTGATTGTGTTCAACAGGACAACATCATGCAGGTGATCTCAGAGATCTGTTAAATGGTGCACTACAATTAGATACCTTTTAACCTTTTCAGATTATGGAATTCTCACAATGATCTGAAATGCCATCATTTCCAAGCATTCCAAAGGAGCATGTTGACAGGTGGTTTTAAAAAACTGGGACACTTTTGCCATTCACCTGTAAAGACTGTAGAACCATGATAATGTAAGAATGTCTGTGTTGTTCTAGAATCTAGACCTCTACTGTCACCTTTAAAGACTATAGAACCATGATAATGTAAGAATGTCTGTGTTGTTCTAGAATCTAGACCTCCTCTACTGTCACCTTTAAAGACTATAGAACCATGATAATGTAAGAATGTCTGTGCAGTTCTAGAATCTAGACCTCCAGTCCTCTACTGTGTCTGTCACCTTTATAGACTATAGAACCATGATAATGTAAGAATGTCTGTGCAGTTCTAGAATCTAGACCTCCAGTCCTCTACTGTGTCTGTCACCTTTATAGACTATAGAACCATGATAATGTAAGAATGTCTGTGTTGTTCTAGAATCTAGACCTCCAGTCCTCTACTGTGTCTGTCACCTTTATAGTCTATAGAACCATGATAATGTAAGAATGTCTGTGCTGTTCTAGAATCTAGACCTCCAGTCCTCTACTGTGTCTGTCACCTTTATAGACTATAGAACCATGATAATGTAAGAATGTCTGTGTTGTTCTAGAATCTAGACCTCCAGTCCTCTACTGTGTCTGTCACCTTTATAGACTATAGAACCATGATAATGTAAGAATGTCTGTGTTGTTCTAGAATCTAGACCTCCTGTCCTCTACTGTGTCTGTCACCTTTATAGACTATAGAACCATGATAATGTAAGAATGTCTGGTGTTGTTCTAGAATCTAGACCTCCAGTCCTCTTGCTGTGTCTGTCACCTTTATAGACTATAGAACCATGATAATGTAAGAATGTCTGTGTTGTTCTAGAATCTAGACCTCCTGTCCTCTACTGTGTCTGTCACCTTTATAGACTGTAGAACCATGATAATGTAAGAATGTCTGGTGTTGTTCTAGAATCTAGACCTCCAGTCCTCTACTGTGTCTGTCACCTTTATAGACTATAGAACCATGATATTGTAAGAATGTCTGTGTTGTTCTAGAATCTAGACCTCCAGTCCTCTACTGTGTCTGTCACCTTTATAGTCTATAGAACCATGATAATGTAAGAATGTCTGTGTTGTTCTAGAATCTAGACCTCCAGTCCTCTACTGTGTCTGTCACCTTTATAGTCTATAGAACCATGATAATGTAAGAATGTCTGTGCTGTTCTAGAATCTAGACCTCCAGTCCTCTACTGTGTCTGTCACCTTTAAAGACTGTAGAACCATGATAATGTAAGAATGTCTGTGCTGTTCTAGAATCTAGACCTCCAGTCCTCTACTGTGTCTGTCACCTTTATAGACTATAGAACCATGATAATGTAAGAATGTCTGTGCTGTTCTAGAATCTAGACCTCCAGTCCTCTACTGTGTCTGTCACCTTTATAGTCTATAGAACCATGATAATGTAAGAATGTCTGTGTTGTTCTAGAATCTAGACCTCCAGTCCTCTACTGTGTCTGTCACCTTTATAGTCTATAGAACCATGATAATGTAAGAATGTCTGTGTTGTTCTAGAATCTAGACCTCCAGTCCTCTACTGTGTCTGTCACCTTTATAGACTATAGAACCATGATAATGTAAGAATGTCTGTGCTGTTCTAGAATCTAGACCTCCAGTCCTCTACTGTGTCTGTCACCTTTATAGACTATAGAACCATGATAATGTAAGAATGTCTGTGCTGTTCTAGAATCTAGACCTCCATTCCTCTACTGTGTCTGTCACCTTTATAGACTATAGAACCATGATAATGTAAGAATGTCTGTGTTGTTCTAGAATCTAGACCTCCAGTCCTCTACTGTGTCTGTCACCTTTATAGACTATAGAACCATGATAATGTAAGAATGTCTGTGTTGTTCTAGAATCTAGACCTCCTCTACTGTCACCTTTAAAGACTATAGAACCATGATAATGTAAGAATGTCTGGTGTTGTTCTAGAATCTAGACCTCCAGTCCTCTACTGTGTCTGTCACCTTTAAAGTCTATAGAACCATGATAATGTAAGAATGTCTGTGTTGTTCTAGAATCTAGACCTCCAGTCCTCTCCTGTGTCTGTCACCTTTAAAGACTATAGAACCATGATAATGTAAGAATGTCTGGTGTTGTTCTAGAATCTAGACCTCCATTCCTCTTGCTGTGTCTTCTGGTGTAAATCCCCAGTCTGCGTTGTAACAACTAGTCGTTACCTAGGTTACCCCATTGGCTTGCAACACAAACTTGTCCTTTTACAAAGGCAATTGTCTTGTTGTCTGCTTGTTTAAGTCAATTACAGTGCCTTCAGAAAGTATTCACACCCCTCAAATCCTTTGTAAGTTATGTCTGAGTGTTGACCCAGGCTATCCGTAAATTTAAAAAAAACAAGAAAATCGTGTCGTCTGGTTTGCTTAATATAATACATTTTACATTATTTATATTTTTACTTTTGATACTTAAGTACATTTATAAAACAAAACACTTTTAGACTTTTACTCAAGAAGTCGGGGTGACATTTACATGAGTCGTTTTCTTTTAAGCTATCTTTACTTTTACTCAAGTATGACGATTGGGTTCTTTTTCCACCCCTGGTTGCCGGAGAGGAAGGAAACCACTCAGGGATTTCACCATTTCACCATAAAACAGTTACAGAGTTTAATGGCTGTGACAGGAGAAAACTGAGGATGGATCAACAACATAGTTACTCTACAACACTAACCTAACTGACAGAGTTTAATGGCTGTGACAGGAGAACACTGAGGATGGATCAACAACATAGTTACTCTACAACACTAACCTAACTGACAGAGTTTAATGGCTGTGACAGGAGAACACTGAGGATGGATCAACTACATTGTAGTTACTCCACAATACTTACCTTAATTACAGAGTGAAAAGAAGGAAGAATGTACAGAATAAAGATATTCGAAAGCATGCTTCCTGTTTGCAATAAGGCACTGTAGTAATACTACAAAATAAATTGGCAACGAAATTAACATTTTTGGTCTTCAATACAAAGCATTATGTTTTGGGCAAATCCCAAAATTACAATTCAATCCATTTGAATCCTACTTTAACACAACAAAACACACAGCTTTCTGAAGGTGCTGTACAAAACCACATTTAAGAAAAGATTACTTTACTCCCAAGCATTCTCACTACTCAAAAAAATGTTACAGTGTAGGGCTTTCCTCATGCCCCTTTTCATGATGGTGCTAGCAGCCACGTGAGTGAGTGTTAGCCAGCAGCCACGTGAGTGAGTGTTAGCCAGCAGCCACGTGAGTGAGTGTTAGCCAGCAGCCACGTGAGTGAGTGTTAGCCAGCAGCCACGTGAGTGAGTGTTAGCCAGCAGCCACGTGAGTGAGTGTTAGCTAGCAGTCACATGAGTGAGTGTTAGCTAGCTAGCAACCGGAACATTAAACGCTACGTGTAGCCTAATTGGACACTGTGTCAATGTCCCACTCTTCCACACCGAATAGCCTGAAGCCATAGGGCTCTAATTGGACACTGTGTCAATGTCCCACTCTTCCACACCGAATAGCCTGAAGCCATAGGGCTCTAATTGGACACTGTGTCAATATCCCACTCTATCCCACTCTTCCACACCGAATAGCCTGAAGCCATAGGGCTCTAATTGGACACTGTGTCAATATCCCACTCTATCCCACTCTTCCACACCGAATAGCCTGAAGAGCCCTATGGCTCCATTTTCCTCCGTGGGAGCATTGTGAACCGTAGGTCAGTTATTTTTACCTGGTACATTGACAACACAGCAGCTTTTCAACATGTTTTGTTATTTCTGTACAACAACAACAAAAAATCAACAACAAAGTTGGGCTCTTTTACAATGGGGGTCAATAGGAAAGAACGTTTGCTTTCCCTAATTTGTGTGTGTGGTGGAGGGTGAATATATGAGGTGGATATCAATCAATCAATCAAATTTTATTTGTCACATACACATGGTTAGCAGATGTTAATGCGAGTGTAGCGAAATGCTTGTGCTTCTAGTTCCGACAATGCAGTAATAACAAGTAATCTAACTAACAATTCCAAAACTACTGTCTTGTACACAGTGTAAGGGGATAAAGAATATGTACATAAGGATATATGAATGAGTGATGGTACAGAGCAGCATAGGCAAGATACAGTAGATGGTATCGGGTACAGTATGTACAAATGAGATGAGTATGTAAACAAAGTGGCATAGTATAGTATAAAGTGGCTAGTGATACATGTATTACATAAGGATACCGTCGATGATATAGAGTACAGTATATACGTATGCATATGAGATGAATAATGTAGGGTAAGTAACATTTATATAAGGTAGCATTGTTTAAAGTGGCTAGTGATATATTTACATCATTTCCCATCAATTCCCATTATTAAAGTGGCTGGAGTTGAGTCAGTGTCAGTGTGTTGGCAGCAGCCACTCAGTGTTAGTGGTGGCTGTTTAACAGTCTGGTGGCCTTGAGATAGAAGCTGTTTTTCAGTCTCTCGGTCCCAGCTTTGATGCACCTGTACTGACCTCGCCTTCTGGATGATAGCGGGGTGAACAGGCAGTGGCTCGGGTGGTTGATGTCCTTGATGATCTTTATGGCCTTCCTGTGACATCGGGTGGTGTAGGTGTCCTGGAGGGCAGGTAGTTTGCCCCCGGTGATGCGTTGTGCAGACCTCACTACCCTCTGGAGAGCCTTACGGTTGAGGGCGGTGCAGTTGCCATACCAGGCGGTGATACAGCCCGCCAGGATGCTCTCGATTGTGCATCTGTAGAAGTTTGTGAGTGCTTTTGGTGACAAGCCGAATTTCTTCAGCCTCCTGAGGTTGAAGAGGCGCTGCTGCGCCTTCTTCACGATGCTGTCTGTGTGAGTGGACCAATTCAGTTTGTCTGTGATGTGTATGCCGAGGAACTTAAAACTTGCTACCCTCTCCACTACTGTTCCATCGATGTGGATAGGGGGGTGTTCCCTCTGCTGTTTCCTGAAGTCCACAATCATCTCCTTAGTTTTGTTGACGTTGAGTGTGAGGTTGTTTTCCTGACACCACACTCCGAGGGCCCTCACCTCCTCCCTGTAGGCCGTCTCATCGTTGTTGGTAATCAAGCCTACCACTGTTGTGTCGTCCGCAAACTTGATGATTGAGTTGGAGGCGTGCGTGGCCACGCAGTCGTGGGTGAACAGGGAGTACAGGAGAGGGCTCAGAACGCAACCTTGTGGGGCCCCAGTGTTGAGGATCAGCGGGGAGGAGATGTTGTTGCCTACCCTCACCACCTGGGGGCGGCCCGTCAGGAAGTCCAGTACCCAGTTGCACAGGGCGGGGTCGAGACCCAGGGTCTCGAGCTTGATGACGAGCTTGGAGGGTACTATGGTGTTGAATGCCGAGCTGTAGTCGATGAACAGCATTCTCACATAGGTATTCCTCTTGTCCAGATGGGTTAGGGCAGTGTGCAGTGTGGTTGAGATTGCATCGTCTGTGGACCTATTTGGGCGGTAAGCAAATTGGAGTGGGTCTAGGGTGTCAGGTAGGGTGGAGGTGATATGGTCCTTGACTAGTCTCTCAAAGCACTTCATGATGACGGATGTGAGTGCTACGGGGCGGTAGTCATTTAGCTCAGTTACCTTAGCTTTCTTGGGAACAGGAACAATGGTGGCCCTCTTGAAGCATGTGGGAACAGCAGACTGGTATAGGGATTGATTGAATATGTCCGTAAACACACCGGCCAGCTGGTCTGCGCATGCTCTGAGGGAGCGGCTGGGGATGCCATCTGGGCCTGCAGCCTTGCGAGGGTTAACACGTTTAAATGTCTTACTCACCTCGGCTGCAGTGAAGGAGAGACCGCATGTTTTCGTTGCAGGCCGTGTCAGTGGCACTGTATTGTCCTCAAAGCGGGCAAAAAAGTTATTTAGTCTGCCTGGGAGCAAGACATCCTGGTCCGTGACTGGGCTGGGTTTCTTCCTGTAGTCCGTGATTGACTGTAGACCCTGCCACATGCCTCTTGTGTCTGAGCCGTTGAATTGAGATTCTACTTTGTCTCTGTACTGGCGCTTAGCTTGTTTGATAGCCTTGCGGAGGGAATAGCTGCACTGTTTGTATTCGGTCATGTTACCAGACACCTTGCCCTGATTAAAAGCAGTGGTTCGCGCTTTCAGTTTCACACGAATGCTGCCATCAATCCACGATTTCTGGTTAGGGAATGTTTTAATCGTTGCTATGGGAACGACATCTTCAACGCACGTTCTAATGAACTCGCACACCGAATCAGCGTATTCGTCAATGTTGTTATCTGACGCAATACGAAACATCTCCCAGTCCACGTGATGGAAGCAGTCTTGGAGTGTGGAGTCAGCTTGGTCGGACCAGCATTGGACAGACCTCAGCGTGGGAGCCTCTTGTTTTAGTTTCTGTCTGTAGGCAGGGATCAACAAAATGGAGTCGTGGTCAGCTTTTCCGAAAGGGGGGCGGGGCAGGGCCTTATATGCGTCGCGGAAGTTAGAGTAACAATGGTCCAAGGTCTTTCCTCCCCTGGTTGCGCAATCGATATGCTGATAAAATTTGGGGAGTCTTGTTTTCAGATTAGCCTTGTTAAAATCCCCAGCTACAATGAATGCAGCCTCCGGATAAATTGTTTCCAGTTTGCAGAGAGTTAAATAAAGTTCGTTCAGAGCCATCGATGTGTCTGCTTGGGGGGGGGATATATACGGCTGTGATTATAATCGAAGAGAATTCTCTTGGTAGATAATGCGGTCTACATTTGATTGTGAGGAATTCTAAATCAGGTGAACAGAAGGATTTGAGTTCCTGTATGTTTCTTTCATCGCACCATGTCACGTTAGTCATAAGGCATACGCCCCCGCCCCTCTTTTTACCAGAAAGATGTTTTTTCCTGTCTGCGCGATGCGTGGAGAAACCTGTTGGCTGCACCGCTTCGGATAGCGTCTCTCCAGTAAGCCACGTTTCCGTGAAGCAAAGAACGTTACAGTCTCTGATGTCCCTCTGGAATGCTACCCTTGCTCGGATTTCATCAACCTTGTTGTCAAGAGACTGGACATTGGCAAGAAGAATGCTATGGAGTGGTGTGCGCTGTGCCCGTCTCCGGAGTCTGACCAGAAGACCGCCTCGTTTCCCTCTCTTTCGGAGTCGTTTTTTTTGGGTCGCTGCATAGGATCCACTCCGTTGTCCTGTTTGTAAGGCAGAACACAGGATCCGCGTCGCGAAAAACATATTCTTGGTCGTACTGATGGTGAGTTGATGCTGATCTTATATTCAGTAGTTCTTCTCGACTGTATGTAATGAAACCTAAGATGACCTGGGGTACTAATGTAAGAAATAACACGTAAAAAAACAAAAAACTGCATAGTTTCCTAGGAACGCGAAGCGAGGCGGCCATCTCTGTCGGCGCCGGATATGGACTGGGAGCTATGATAGAGCTTGATCATAACATAATAAACCCCCCCGAGCCTGGCGTTGGGAACAGTGGAGCTTCCAGACATGCTCTAGATTCTATTTCCATGGAAACAGTGGAGCTTCCAGATATGCTCTAGATTCTATTTCCATGGAAAGAGTGGAGCTTCCAGACATGCTCTAGATTCTATTTCCATGGAAACAGTGGAGCTTCCATACATGCTCTAGATTTTATTTCCATGGAAACAGTGGAGCTTCTAGATATGCTCTAGATTCTATTTCCATGGAAACAGTGGAGCTTCCAGACATACTCTAGATTCTATTTCCATGGAAACAGTGGGGCTTCCATACATGCTCTAGATTTTATTTCCATGGAAACAGTGGAGCTTCCAGATATGCTCTAGATTCTATTTCCATGGAAACAGTGGAGCTTCCAGACATGTTCTAGATTCTATTTCCATGGAAACAGTGGAGCTTCCAGACATGCTCTAGAATATGTTTCCATGGGAACAGTGGAGCTTCCAGACATGCTCTAGAATATGTTTCCATGGGAACAGTGGAGCTTCCAGACATGCTCTAGAATATGTTTCCATGGGAACAGTGGAGCTTCCAGACATGCTCTAGAATATGTTTCCATGGGAACAGTGGAGCTTCCAGACATGCTCTAGAATATGTTTCCATGGGAACAGTGGAGCTTCCAGACATGCTCTAGTAAGATCAGAGTAGCAGCAGTCTGGAAAACACCTGAAATAAATGACTTGTTTATGAAACCTGGAGATAGGAAGGCCAAGCAATAAAGACCATCAACTACTCAGGGTCCAAGTGTACACAGAGAAACGCAGTTTGGGATGATAGCAATAAAGACCATCAACTACTCAAGGTCCAAGTGTACACAGAGGAACGCAGTTTGGGATGATAGCAATAAAGACCATCAACTACTCACGGTCCAAGTGTACACAGAGGAACGCAGTTTGGGATGATAGCAATAAAGACCATCAACTACTCGCGGTCCAAGTGTACACAGAGGAACGCAGTTTGGGATGATAGCAATAAAGACCATCAACTACTCACGGTCCAAGTGTACACAGAGGAACGCAGTCTGGGATGATAGCAATACAGACCATCAACTACTCAGGGTCCAAGTGTACACAGAGGAACGCAGTCTGGGATGATAGCAATAAAGACCATCAACTACTCAGGGTCCAAGTGTACACAGAGGAACGCAGTTTGGGATGATAGCAATAAAGACCAACTACTCAGGGTCCAAGTGTACACAGAGGAACGCAGTTTGGGATGATAGCAGTCTAGTCAGTGAAGCAGAGGTGGCTCAGCGAAGGATGCTACACACCCATATCTATCCATACTGGTGCAATAACCGTACACAGTCTGAATACACCAACACAGCGATGGTCATGAGAAGAAGTGGTCCTGTGACAGAAGGTTCAATTACCATTTTACTTCATTCAACTTTTCACCACAGAAGATGGATGTGGTTGAGTCATTCTATCATTGGAGAAAAAATACTGTACAACAGGTTCCTGTGGTGCACACACACACACACACACACACACACACACACACACACACACACACACACACACACACACACACACACACACACACACACACACACACACACACACACACGGTGAAGCAATGTGCATAGGCCGACTTCATGCCAATATCTGTGGTGACAGCAGAAGACACAACAAAAGGTTATCTGGTATCAGCTGTTAGAGCTAGTAAACCACTAGTTCTACCAGCTAGTAAACCACTAGTTCTACCAGCCGTCACAGCTAGTAAACCACTAGTTTTACCAGCCGTCACAGCTAGTAAACCACTAGTTCTACCAGCCGTCACAGCTAATAAACCACTAGTTTTACCAGCCGTCACAGCTAGAAAACCACTAGTTCTACCAGCCGTCACAGCTAGTAAACCACTAGTTCTACCAGCCGTCACAGCTAGTAAACCACTAGTTCTACCAGCCGTCACAGCTAGTAAACCACTAGTTCTACCAGCCGTCACAGCTAGTAAACCACTAGTTCTACCAGCCGTCACAGCTAGTAAACCACTAGTTCTACCAGCCGTCACAGCTAGTAAACCACTAGTTCTACCAGCCGTCACAGCTAGTAAACCACTAGTTCTACCAGCCGTCACAGCTAGTAAACCACTAGTTCTACCAGCCGTCACAGCTAGTAAACCACTAGTTCTACCAGCCGTCACAGCTAGTAAACCAGCCGTCACAGCTAGTAAACCACTAGTTCTACCAGCCGTCACAGCTAGTAAACCACTAGTTCTACCAGCCGTCACAGCTAGTAAACCACTAGTTCTACCAGCCGTCACAGCTAGTAAACCACTAGTTCTACCAGCCGTCACAGCTAGTAAACCACTAGTTCTACCAGCCGTCACAGCTAGTAAACCACTAGTTCTACCAGCCGTCACAGCTAGTAAACCACTAGTTCTACCAGCCGTCACAGCTAGTAAACCACTAAACCACTAGTTCTACCAGCCGTCACAGCTAGTAAACCACTAGTTCTACCAGCCGTCACAGCTAGTAAACCACTAGTTCTACCAGCCGTCACAGCTAGTAAACCACTAGTTCTACCAGCCGTCACAGCTAGTAAACCACTAGTTCTACCAGCCGTCACAGCTAGTAAACCACTAGTTCTACCAGCCGTCACAGCTAGTAAACCACTAGTTCTACCAGCCGTCACAGCTAGTAAACCACTAGTTCTACCAGCCGTCACAGCTAGTAAACCACTAGTTCTACCAGCCGTCACAGCTAGTAAACCACTAGTTCTACCAGCCGTCACAGCTAGTAAACCACTAGTTCTACCAGCCGTCACAGCTAGTAAACCACTAGTTCTACCAGCCGTCACAGCTAGGAAACCACTAGTTCTACCAGCCGTCACAGCTAATAAACCACTAGTTCTACCAGCCGTCACAGCTAGTAAACCACTAGTTCTACCAGCCGTCACAGCTAGTAAACCACTAGTTCTACCAGCCGTCACAGCTAGTAAACCACTAGTTTTACCAGCCGTCACAGCTAGTAAACCACTAGTTTTACCAGCCGTCACAGCTAGTAAACCACTAGTTCTACCAGCCGTCACAGCTAATAAACCACCAGTTCTACCAGCCGTCACAGCTAGTAAACCACTAGTTCTACCAGCCGTCACAGCTAATAAACCACTAGTTCTACCAGCCGTCACAGCTAGTAAACCACTAGTTCTACTAGCCGTCACAGCTAATAAACCACTAGTTCTACCAGCCGTCACAGCTAGTAAACCACTAGTTCTACCAGCCGTCACAGCTAGTAAACCACTAGTTCTACCAGCCGTCACAGCTAGTAAACCACTAGTTCTACCAGCCGTCACAGCTAGTAAACCACTAGTTCTACCAGCCGTCACAGCTAGTAAACCACTAGTTCTACCAGCCGTCACAGCTAGTAAACCACTAGTTCTACCAGCCGTCACAGCTAGTAAACCACTAGTTCTACCAGCCGTCACAGCTAGTAAACCACTAGTTCTACCAGCCGTCACAGCTAGTAAACCACTAGTTCTACCAGCCGTCACAGCTAGTAAACCACTAGTTCTACCAGCCGTCACAGCTAGTAAACCACTAGTTCTACCAGCCGTCACAGCTAGTAAACCACTAGTTCTACCAGCCGTCACAGCTAGGAAACCACTAGTTCTACCAGCCGTCACAGCTAGTAAACCACTAGTTCTACCAGCCGTCACAGCTAGTAAACCACTAGTTCTACCAGCCGTCACAGCTAGTAAACCACTAGTTCTACCAGCCGTCACAGCTAGTAAACCACTAGTTCTACCAGCCGTCACAGCTAGTAAACCACTAGTTCTACCAGCCGTCACAGCTAGTAAACCACTAGTTCTACCAGCCGTCACAGCTAGTAAACCACTAGTTCTACCAGCCGTCACAGCTAGGAAACCACTAGTTCTACCAGCCGTCACAGCTAATAAACCACTAGTTCTACCAGCCGTCACAGCTAGTAAACCACTAGTTCTACCAGCCGTCACAGCTAGTAAACCACTAGTTCTACCAGCCGTCACAGCTAGTAAACCACTAGTTTTACCAGCCGTCACAGCTAGTAAACCACTAGTTTTACCAGCCGTCACAGCTAGTAAACCACTAGTTCTACCAGCCGTCACAGCTAATAAACCACCAGTTCTACCAGCCGTCACAGCTAGTAAACCACTAGTTCTACCAGCCGTCACAGCTAATAAACCACTAGTTCTACCAGCCGTCACAGCTAGTAAACCACTAGTTCTACTAGCCGTCACAGCTAATAAACCACTAGTTCTACCAGCCGTCACAGCTAGTAAACCACTAGTTCTACCAGCCGTCACAGCTAGTAAACCACTAGTTCTACCAGCCGTCACAGCTAGTAAACCACTAGTTCTACCAGCCGTCACAGCTAGTAAACCACTAGTTCTACCAGCCGTCACAGCTAGTAAACCACTAGTTCTACCAGCCGTCACAGCTAGTAAACCACTAGTTCTACCAGCCGTCACAGCTAGTAAACCACTAGTTCTACCAGCCGTCACAGCTAGTAAACCACTAGTTCTACCTGCCGTCACAGCTAGTAAACCACTAGTTCTACCAGCCGTCACAGCTAGTAAACCACTAGTTCTACCAGCCGTCACAGCTAGTAAACCACTAGTTCTACCAGCCGTCACAGCTAGTAAACCACTAGTTCTACCAGCCGTCACAGCTAGTAAACCACTAGTTCTACCAGCCGTCACAGCTAGTAAACCACTAGTTCTACCAGCTAGTAAACCACTAGTTCTACCAGCCATCACAGCTAATAAACCACTAGTTCTACCAGCCGTCACAGCTAGTAAACCACTAGTTCTACCAGCCGTCACAGCTAGTAAACCACTAGTTCTGGACCATTACAGAAATATAAAACTGCCACGCTGACCTCCCGCCCAGCCACGCTGACCTCCCGCCCAGCCACGCTGACCTCCCGCCCAGCCACGCTGACCTCCCGCCCAGCCACGCTGACCTCCCGCCCAGCCACGCTGACCTCGCCCTCACGTGGGTGCTAACAAGCTAGCAAGCAAGCTAGGTAGTGTATCAACAGCCATTGTCAGCCAATCCAGTAGGTGTTGGATGCTATGGTGAGCTTTGATTGGCCACTCGCGTTGTGATATCGGGAGCACCACAAATAAGCAGAGACACATTAATCAAACGCTTATTATTGTGTATCCTTCATAAAGCCTAATCTAACACAGTATCCTTCATAAAGCCTAATCTAACGCAGTATCCTTCATAAAGCCTAATCTAACACAATATCCTTCATAAAGCCTAATCTAACTCAGTGTCCTTCATAAAGCCTAACACAGTATCCTCCATAAAGCATCATCTAACACAGTATCCTTCATAAAGCCTAATCTAACGCAGTATCCTTCATAAAGCCTAATCTAACACAGTATCCATCATAAAGCCTAATCTAACACAGTATCCTTCATAAAGCCTAATCTAACGAAGTATCCTTCATAAAGCCTAATCTAACACAGTATCCATCATAAAGCCTAATCTAACACAGTATCCTTCATAAAGCCTAACACAGTATCCTTCATAAAGCCTAATCTAACGCAGCATCCTTCATAAAGCCTAATCTAACACAGTATCCATCATAAAGCCTAATCTAACGCAGTATCCTTCATAAAGCCTAATCTAACGCAGTATCCTTCATAAAGCCTAATCTAACACAGTATCCTTCATAGAGTCTAATCTAACACAGTATCCTTCATAAAGCCTAATCTAACACAATATCCTTCATAGAGTCTAATCTAACACAGTATCCTTCATTAAGCCTAACACAGTATCCTCCATAACGCCTAATCTAACACAGTATCCTTCATAAAGCCTAATCTAACACAGTATCCTTCATAAAACCTAATCTAACGCAGTATCCTTCATAAAGCCTAATCTAACACAGTATCCTCCATAGAGTCTAATCAGTGTGTTTCATAGAGTCTAATCAGTGTGTTTCATAAGACCAGCTCTGGTCTCTACACTTTATTATTAGCCTCCTGTCAGCTGGATACTAAACTCTCTCTTCCTGTTAGAATAGTCATTACTCATCATAGTGCACCTCTTCAACTCAGGATAAGACACCATTTATCAACGGAAAGGTCATTTCATCAATGGAAGAAGAGCGGATGATGGTAACGCATGCCTAAACGAATGGGGCGACACCGGGGAACAACATTTTAACGAGGTCTGACCGTTTACCGTGCAGCAGGAGAGGAGAGTCAGAACGCTGAACACAGTCCGCACCTGTCAAAGTAGTTCATCTTCCCAGTCATTCCATCACTGGTTCAGGTAGGCTACTGCTCTTCAGGCAAAACACACACACACACACACACACACAGCAAAACAGATTATAACTGTAAATAAAACATACCTTCAGTGGGAAAAGGAGGAAGAGGAAGAGAGCCAGAGAGAGAGACAGAGAAAGAGCGAGAGACAGAGAGAAAGACATAGCATGAGAGAGAGAGAGAGAGAGAGAGAGAGAGAGAGAGACAGAGAAACAGAGAAACAGCAAGAGACAGAGAGAGAGAGAGAGCATGAGAGAGAGAGAGAGAGAGAGAGACAGAGAGACAGAGAAACAGCGAGAGACAGAGAGAGAGAGACAGAGAGAGAGATGGGTGATCAGTCCATGCTGAAAACAGCCACACTGCTGCACTGAAAGCATTCCATGTTTGCATGTTAAATTCCTCTCCTCCTCTACCTCGCTACACTCATTCCCGTTTCTCTGTTTCACTGCAAGTGTTCCTACCTGAAGGACATCTCCCACCACTCCAGTCAGCTGCCAGGATTTCATTGTGGTCAGATCAGACACACAAACAAGCTGTAAAAAAAAAAGTGTCCTGCTTGCTTTCTCTTGGTCTTTCTTCGCAGAGGGAAACTGATTACACTGAGAATAAGAGGACGAGGAAAGAGAGAGAGATACAGAGAGAGAGAAAGAGAGAGAGAATGGGAACACGCGCGAGCGGTAGAGGGAGAAACAGTGTGAGGGGTAGAAGGTGAACCTTATTCACGTGCTGCCAATGACTGCAACTGTCACTCCTGTCCTCTGCTCTGTCTGCCGCTAGCCCGCTCGTTGTCCTCTGCTCTGTCTGCCGCTAGCCCGCTCGTTGTCCTCTGCTCTGTCTGCCGCTAGCCCGCTCGTTGTCCTCTGCTCTGTCTGCCGCTAGCCCGCTCGTTGTCCTCTGCTCTGTCTGCCGCTAGCCCGCTCGTTGTCCTCTCCTCTGTCTGCCGCTAGCCCGCACGTTGTCCTCTGCTCTGTCTGCCGCTAGCCCGCTCGTTGTCCTCTCCTCTGTCTGCCGCTAGCCCGCTCGTTGCCTCTGCTCTGTCTGCCGCTAGCCCGCTCGTTGTCCTCTGCGCTGTCTGCCGCTAGCCCGCTCGTTGTCCTCTGCGCTGTCTGCCGCTAGCCCGCTCGTTGTCCTCTGCTCTGTCTGCCGCTAGCCCGCTCGTTGTCCTCTGCTCTGTCTGCCGCTAGCCCGCTCGTTGTCCTCTGCTCTGTCTGCCGCTAGCCCGCTCGTTGTCCTCTGCTCTGTCTGCCGCTAGCCCGCTCGTTGTCCTCTGCACTGTCTGCCGCTAGCCCGCTCGTTGTCCTCTGCTCTGTCTGCCGCTAGCCCACTCGTTGTCCTCTGCTCTGTCTGCCGCTAGCCCGCTCGTTGTCCTCTGCTCTGTCTGCCGCTAGCCCGCTCGTTTCGCCATGATGGACTTGTCAATTGCTTGCAGTTAGTAGCCTACATTGTCCATTACTTGACACACAGAGCACAGACAGAGAGAAAGAGTCAGGGGGAAGAGAGAGAGACCTACAGAGAAATTAACCTGGAGAAGAGCCCCCTAAGCAAGCTGGTATTGGACAGCAGCACAATTAGACCCAACCAAATCATGAGAAAACAAAAAGATAATTTACTTGACACATTGGAAAGAATTAACAAAAAAACAGAGCAAACTAGAATGCTATTTGGCACTAAACAGAGAGTACACAGCGGCAGAATACCTGATCACTGTGACTGACCCAAACTTAAGGAAAGCTTTGACTATGTATAGACTCAGTGAGCATAGCCTTGCTATTGAGAAAGGCCGCCATAGGCAGACCTGGCTCTCAAGAGAAGACAGGCTATGTGCACACTGCCCACTAAATGAGGTGGAAACTGAGATGCACTTCCTAACACTCCTGCCCAATGTATGACCATATTAGAGACACATATTTCCTTCAGATTACACAGATCCTAATTTCTATCAACATGTTAAATGTGCAACCAGAGGGGAGAAAACATCTAGATCAACTGTACTCCACACACAGAGACACGTACAAAGCTCTCCCTCGCCCTCCATTTGGTAAATCCGAACACAACTATATCCTCCTGATTCCTGCTTACAAGCAAAAATTAAAGCAGGAAGCACCAGTGACTCGGTCTATAAAAAAATTGTCAGATGAAGCAGAAGCTAAACTACAGGACTGCTGGGGGGGGGGGGGGGGTCATTACCTGGAGACAGAGGAGAGTGAAGGAGGGGGGGGGGGGGTCATTAACTGGAGACAGAGGAGAGTGAAGATGGGGGGGGGTCATTAACTGGAGACAGAGGAGAGTGAAGGAGGGGGGGTGTCATTACCTGGAGACAGAGGAGAGTGAAGGAGGGGGGGGTCATTACCTGGAGACAGAGGAGAGTGGAGGAGACGGGGTGGTCATTACCTGGATACAGAGGAGAGTGAAGGAGAGTAGAGGAGAGGGGGGGGCATTACCTGGAGACAGAGGAAAGTGAAGGAGGGGGGGTCATTACCTGGAGACAGAGGAGAGGGGGGGGGTCATTACCTGGAGACAGAGGAGAGGGGGGGGTCATTACCTGGAGACAGAGGAGAGTGGAGGAGAGGGGGGTTCATTACCTGGAGAATGAGGAGAGTGGAGGGGGGGGGTCATTACCTGGAGACAGAGGAGAGTGGAGGATGGGGGGGGGTCATTACCTGGAGACAGAGGAGAGGGGGGGGGTCATTACCTGGAGACAGAGGAGAGTGGAGGAGAGGGGGGGTTCATTACCTGGAGACAGAGGAAAGTGAAGGAGGGGGGGGTCATTACCTGGAGACAGAGGAGAGTGGAGGAGAGGGGGGTTCATTACCTGGAGAATGAGGAGAGTGGAGGGGGGGGGTCATTACCTGGAGAAGGAGGAGAGTGGAGGAGAGGGGGAGGTCATTACCTGGAGACAGAGGAGAGTGGAGGAGGGGGGGTCATTACCTGGAGACAGAGGAAAGTGGAGGAGAGGGGGGTTCATTACCTGGAGAATGAGGAGAGTGGAGGGGGGGGGTCATTACCTGGAGAAGGAGGAGAGTGGAGGAGAGGGGGAGGTCATTACCTGGAGACAGAGGAGAGTGGAGGAGGGGGGGGGTCATTACCTGTAGACAGAGGAAAGTGAAGGAGGGGGGGGTCATTACCTGGAGACAGAGGAGAGTGGAGGAGGGGGGGGGGGGGGGGGGTCATTACCTGGAGACAGAGGAGAGTGGAGGAGAGGGAGGGGGTCATTACGGGCCTCCCGAGTGGCGCAGTGGTTAAGGGCTCTGTACTGTAGCGCCAGCTGTGCCACCAGAGACTCTGGGTTCGTGCCCAGGCACAATTGGCCCAGTGTCGTCCGGGTTAGGGAGGGATTGGCCGGTAGGGATATCCTTGTCTCATCGCGCACCAGCGACTCCTGTGGCGGGCCGGGCACAGTGCACGCTAACCAAGGTCGCCAGGTGTATGGTGTTTCCTCCGACACATTGGTGCGGCTGTGTTAAGAAGGCGCGCTGTTCAGTACCCTGCATGTGTGTTTTAATGAAAGTTCTATTAGAGTACTATTAGCATTTGGCGTTGCGCATTTCCATTTCCTGTTGGCTAGGTGAGACGCTGGCGTCTCACCTGGCTCTAAGAGGTTATTAAGAAGCAGTGCGGCTTGGTTGGGTTGTGTATCGGAGGACTTTCGACCTTTGTCTCTCCCGAGCACGTACGGGAGTTGTAGCGATGAGACTAGATAGTAACACTTGGATACCACGAAAAAGGAGGTAAATTAAAAATAAAAAATACAAAATAAGTAGTGCACGAAATAGGGAGTAGGGTACCATTCGGAACACAAACATACTGTGAAATAGGGAGTAGGGTACCATTCGGAACACAAACATACTGTGAAATAGGGAGTAGGGTACCATTCGGAACACAAACATACTGTGAAATAGGGAGTAGGGTACCATTCGGAACACAAACATACTGTGAAATAGGGAGTAGGGTACCATTCGGAACACAAACATACTGTGAAATAGGGAGTAGGGTACCATTCGGAACACAAACATACTGTGAAATAGGGAGTAGGGTACCATTCGGAACACAAACATACTGTGAAATAGGGAGTAGGGTACCATTCGGAACACAAACATACTGTGAAATAGGGAGTAGGGTACCATTCGGAACACAAACATACTGTGAAATAGGGAGTAGGGTACCATTCGGAACACAAACATACTGTGAAATAGGGAGTAGGGTACCATTCGGAACACAAACATACTGTGAAATAGGGAGTAGGGTACCATTCGGAACACAAACATACTGTGAAATAGGGAGTAGGGTACCATTCGGAACACAAACATACTGTGAAATAGGGAGTAGGGTACCATTCGGAACACAAACATACTGTGAAATAGGGAGTAGGGTACCATTCGGAACACAAACATACTGTGAAATAGGGAGTAGGGTACCATTCGGAACACAAACATACTGTGAAATAGGGAGTAGGGTACCATTCGGAACACAAACATACTGTGAAATAGGGAGTAGGGTACCATTCGGAACACAAACATACTGTGAAATAGGGAGTAGGGTACCATTCGGAACACAAACATACTGTGAAATAGGGAGTAGGGTACCATTCGGAACACAAACATACTGTGAAATAGGGAGTAGGGTACCATTCGGAACACAAACATACTGTGAAATAGGGAGTAGGGTACCATTCGGAACACAAACATACTGTGAAATAGGGAGTAGGGTACCATTCGGAACACAAACATACTGTGAAATAGGGAGTAGGGTACCATTCGGAACACAAACATACTGTGAAATAGGGAGTAGGGTACCATTCGGAACACAAACATACTGTGAAATAGGGAGTAGGGTACCATTCGGAACACAAACATACTGTGAAATAGGGAGTAGGGTACCATTCGGAACACAAACATACTGTGAAATAGGGAGTAGGGTACCATTCGGAACACAAACATACTGTGAAATAGGGAGTAGGGTACCATTCGGAACACAAACATACTGTGAAATAGGGAGTAGGGTACCATTCGGAACACAAACATACTGTGAAATAGGGAGTAGGGTACCATTCGGAACACAAACATACTGTGAAATAGGGAGTAGGGTACCATTCGGAACACAAACATACTGTGAAATAGGGAGTAGGGTACCATTCGGAACACAAACATACTGTGAAATAGGGAGTAGGGTACCATTCGGAACACAAACATACTGTGAAATAGGGAGTAGGGTACCATTCGGAACACAAACATACTGTGAAATAGGGAGTAGGGTACCATTCGGAACACAAACATACTGTGAAATAGGGAGTAGGGTACCATTCGGAACACAAACATACTGTGAAATAGGGAGTAGGGTACCATTCGGAACACAAACATACTGTGAAATAGGGAGTAGGGTACCATTCGGAACACAAACATACTGTGAAATAGGGAGTAGGGTACCATTCGGAACACAAACATACTGTGAAATAGGGAGTAGGGTACCATTCGGAACACAAACATACTGTGAAATAGGGAGTAGGGTACCATTCGGAACACAAACATACTGTGAAATAGGGAGTAGGGTACCATTCGGAACACAAACATACTGTGAAATAGGGAGTAGGGTACCATTCGGAACACAAACATACTGTGAAATAGGGAGTAGGGTACCATTCGGAACACAAACATACTGTGAAATAGGGAGTAGGGTACCATTCGGAACACAAACATACTGTGAAATAGGGAGTAGGGTACCATTTGGAACACAAACATACTGTGAAATAGGGAGTAGGGTACCATTCGGAACGCAAACATACTGTGAAATAGGGAGTAGGGTACCATTCGGAACGCAAACAGAGAGCACAGCAGTGCTGATCTGAAGGAAACGATACTGTGATACTGTGTTTGTAAATCAATAAGCTAAGTGGCTGCGTTCCCTCTTTGTAGATGAATCGTTCACACCCTGGTAATTTAGTTAAAAACAGAGATAACGGTGTGAGAGATCGGTGATACCAGCAGCAACGAGGGAAGACCCCTCAGAGACTGAGGTAATGACTCAGGCTGCATCTTTCCCTAAATAGTGCACTACAAATGGCAGCCTCTTTCCTAAATAGTGCATTACTCCCATAAGGTGTTGGTCAGAAGTAGTGCACTATATAGGGAACATGGTGCCTCAGACAGGAAGCTGTGTTTGGCGAATGGGAACACGGGAGGATGTTGTCATCTACAGAGGGACATGGTTTGGTGGTGGAGGACAGAGAGTGCTGAGAGGAGAGGATACGTGTGTGTGTGTGTGTGTGTGTGTGTGTGTGTGTGTGTGTGTGTGTGTGTGTGTGTGTGTGTGTGTGTGTGTGTGTGTGTGTGTGTGTGTGTGTGTGTGTGTGTGTGTGTAGCCAAGGGGAAAGTGTAATCCCGTCCTCCCCTGCTGCTCCTGCTGAGATAAGACTCTACCACCAGGATGAGAAGTGCCATACTATAGTATAGAACAGGGGTTAGTAGTAGATACTATAGAACAGGGGTTAGTAGTAGATACTATAGAACAGGGGTTAGTAGTAGATACTATAGTATAGAACAGGGGTTAGTAGTAGATACTATAGAACAGGGGTTAGTAGTAGATACTATAGTATAGAACAGGGGTTAGTAGTAGATACTATAGAACAGGGGTTAGTAGTAGATACTATAGAACCTCGGTTAGTAGAAGATACTATAGAACAGGGGTTAGTAGTAGATACTATAGAACAGGGGTTAGTTGTAGAGACTATAGAACAGGGGTTAGTAGTAGATACTATAGTATAGAACAGGGGTTAGTAGCAGATACTATAGAACAGGGGTTAGTAGTAGATACTATAGAACAGGGGTTAGTAGTAGATACTATTGAACAGGGGTTAGTAGCAGACACTATAGAACAGGGGTAAGTAGTAGACACTATAGAACAGGGGTTAGTAGTAGAGACTATAGAACAGGGGTTAGTAGTAGATACTATAGTATAGCACAGGGGTTAGTAGCAGATACTTAAGAACAGGGGTTAGTAGTAGACACTATAGAACAGGGGTTAGTAGTAGAGACTATAGAACAGGGGTTAGTAGTAGATACTATAGTATAGAACAGGGGTTAGTAGTAGATACTATAGAACAGGGGTTAGTAGCAGATACTATAGAACAGGGGTTAGTAGCAGATACTATAGAACAGGGGTTAGTAGTAGATTCTATAGAACAGGGGTTAGTAGTAGATACTATAGAACAGGGGTTAGGAGTAGATACTATAGAACAGGGGTTAGTAGTAGATACTATAGTATAGAACAGGGGTTAGTAGTAGATACTATAGTATAGAACAGGGGTTAGTAGTAGATACTATAAACAGGGGTTAGTAGCAGATACTATAGAACAGGGGTTAGTAGTAGATACTATAGAACAAGGGTTAGTAGCAGACACTATAGAACAGGGGTTAGTAGTATATACTATAGAACAGGGGTTAGTAGTGGATACTATAGAACAGGGGTTAGTAGCAGATACTATAGAACAGGGGTTAGTAGTAGATACTATAGAACAGGGGTTAGTAGCATATACTATAGAACAGGGGTTAGTAGTAGATACTATAGAACAGGGGTTAGTAGTAGATACTATAGAACAGGGGTTAGTAGTAGATACTATAGAACAGGGGTTAGTAGTAGATACTATAGAACAGGGGTTAGTAGCAGATACTATAGAACAGGGGTTAGTAGTAGATACTATAGAACAGGGGTTAATAGTAGATACTATAGAACAGGGGTTAGTAGTAGATACTATAGTATAGAACAGGGGTTAGTAGTAGATACTATAGAACAGGGGTTAGTAGTAGATACTATAGAACAGGGGTTAGTAGTAGATACTATAGTATAGAACAGGGGTTAGTAGAAGATAGTGCTATACTATAGAACAGGGTTTAGTAGTAGATACTATAGAACAGGGGTTAGTAGCAGATACTATAGAACAGGGGTTAGTAGCAGACTATAGAACAGGGGTAAGTAGTAGACACTATAGAACAGGGGTTAATAGTAGAGACTATAGAACAGGGGTTAGTAGTAGATACTATAGTATAGAACAGGGGTTAGTAGCAGATACTATAGAACAGGGGTTAGTAGTAGACACTATAGAACAGGGGTTAGTAGTAGATACTATAGAACAGGGGTTAGTAGTAGATACTATAGTATAGAACAGGGGTTAGTAGAAGATAGTGCTATAGTATAGAACAGGGGTTAGTAGTAGATACTATAGTATAGAACAGGGGTTAGTAGTAGATACTATAGTATAGAACAGGGGTTAGTAGTAGATACTATAGTATAGAGCAGGGGTTAGGAGTAGATACTATAGTATAGAACAGGGGTTAGTAGAAGATACTATTGAACAGGGGTTAGTAGCAGATACTATAGAACAGGGGTTAGTAGTAGATTCTATAGAACAGGGTTTAGTAGTAGATACTATAGAACAGGGGTTAGGAGTAGATACTATAGAACAGGGGTTATTAGTAGATACTATAGTATAGAACAGGGGTTAGTAGTAGATACTATAGTATAGAACAGGGGTTAGTAGTAGATACTATAGAACAGGGGTTAGTAGCAGATACTATACAACAGTGGTTAGTAGCAGATACTATAGAACAGGGGTTAGTAGTAGATACTATAGTAGAGAACAGGGGTTAGTAGTAGATACTATAGTATAGAACAGGGGTTAGTAGTGGATACTATAGAACAGGGGTTAGTAGCAGATACTATAGAACAGGGGTTAGTAGTAGATACTATAGAACAGGGGTTAGTAGTAGATACTATAGAACAGGGGTTAGTAGTAGATACTATAGAACAGGGGTTAGTAGTAGATACTATACTATAGAACAGGGGTTAGTAGTAGATACTATAGAACAGGGGTTAGTAGTAGATACTATAGAACAGGGGTTAGTAGTAGATACTATAGTATAGAACAGGGGTTAGTAGAAGATACTATAGCATAGAACAGGGGTTAGTAGTAGATACTATAGTATAGAACAGGGGTTAGTAGTAGATACTATAGTATAGAACAGGGGTTAGTAGTAGATATTATAGAACAGGGGTTAGTAGCAGATACTATAGAACAGGCGTTAGTAGTAGATACTATAGTATAGAACAGGGGTTAGTAGTAGATACTATAGAACAGGGGTTAGTAGTAGATACTATAGAACAGGGGTTAGTAGTAGATACTATGGTATAGAACAGGGGTTAGTAGTAGATACTGCCATTGTATAGAACAGGGGTTAGTAGTATATACAATAGAACAGGGGTTAGTAGTAGATACTGCCATAGTATAGAACATGGGTTAGTAGTAGATACTATACTATAGAACAGGGGTTAGTAGTAGATACTATAGAACAGGGGTTAGTAGTAGATACTATAGAACAGGGGTTAGTAGTAGATACTATAGTATAGAACAGGGGTTAGTAGTAGATACTATAGTATAGAATAGGGGTTAGTAGTAGATACTGCCATTGTATAGAACAGGGGTTAGTAGTAGATACTATAGTATAGAACAGGGGTAAGTAGTAGATACTATAGTATAGAACAGGGGTTAGTAGTAGATACTATAGAACAGGGGTTAGTAGTAGATACTATAGAACAGGGGTTAGTAGTAGATACTATAGAACAGGGGTTAGTAGTAGATACTATAGTATAGAACAGGGGTTAGTAGTATATACTATAGTATAGAACAGGGGTTAGTAGTAGATACTATAGAACAGGGGTTAGTAGTAGATACTATAGAACAGGGGTTAGTAGTAGATACTATAGTATAGAACAGGGGTTAGTAGAAGATAGTGCTATAGTATAGAACAGGGGTTAGGAGTAGATACTATAGTATAGAACAGGGGTTAGTAGTAGATACTATAGTAGTAGAACATAGGGGTTAGTAGTAGATACTATAGTATAGAACAGGGGTTAGTAGTAGATATTATAGAACAGGGGTTAGTAGCAGATACTATAGAACAGGGGTTAGTAGTAGATACTATAGCATAGAACAGGGGTTAGTAGTAGATACTATAGAACAGGGGTTAGTAGTAGATACTATGGTATAGAACAGGGGTTAGTAGAAGATACTATAGCATAGAACAGGGGTTAGTAGTAGATACTATACTATAGAACAGGGGTTAGTAGTAGATACTATACTATAGAACAGGGGTTAGTAGTAGATACTATAGAACAGGGGTTAGTAGTAGATACTATAGAACAGGGGTTAGTAGTAGATACTATAGTATAGAACAGGGGTTAGTAGAAGATACTATAGCATAGAACAGGGGTTAGTAGTAGATACTATAGTATAGAACAGGGGTTAGTAGTAGATACTAGGGGTTAGTAGTAGATACAGGGGTTAGTAGTAGATACTATAGAACAGGGGTTAGTAGTAGATACTATAGAACAGGGGTTAGTAGTAGATACTATAGTATAGAACAGGGGTTAGTAGTAGATACTATAGAACAGGGGTTAGTAGTAGATACTATAGAACAGGGGTTAGTAGTAGATACTATGGTATAGAACAGGGGTTAGTAGTAGATACTGCCATTGTATAGAACAGGGGTTAGTAGTATATACAATAGAACAGGGGTTAGTAGTAGATACTGCCATAGTATAGAACAGGGGTTAGTAGTAGATACTATAGAACAGGGGTTAGTAGTAGATACTATAGAACAGGGGTTAGTAGTAGATACTATAGTATAGAACAGGGGTTAGTAGTAGATACTATAGTATAGAATAGGGGTTAGTAGTAGATACTGCCATTGTATAGAACAGGGGTTAGTAGTAGATACTATAGTATAGAACAGGGGTAAGTAGTAGATACTATAGTATAGAACAGGGGTTAGTAGTAGATACTATAGAACAGGGGTTAGTAGTAGATACTATAGAACAGGGGTTAGTAGTAGATACTATAGAACAGGGGTTAGTAGTAGATACTATAGTATAGAACAGGGGTTAGTAGTATATACTATAGTATAGAACAGGGGTTAGTAGTAGATACTATAGAACAGGGGTTAGTAGTAGATACTATAGAACAGGGGTTAGTAGTAGATACTATAGTATAGAACAGGGGTTAGTAGAAGATAGTGCTATAGTATAGAACAGGGGTTAGGAGTAGATACTATAGTATAGAACAGGGGTTAGTAGTAGATACTATAGTATAGAACAGGGGTTAGTAGTAGATACTATAGTATAGAACAGGGGTTAGTAGTAGATATTATAGAACAGGGGTTAGTAGCAGATACTATAGAACAGGGGTTAGTAGTAGATACTATAGCATAGAACAGGGGTTAGTAGTAGATACTATAGAACAGGGGTTAGTAGTAGATACTATGGTATAGAACAGGGGTTAGTAGTAGATACTGCCATTGTATAGAACAGAGGTTAGTAGTAGATACAATAGAACAGGGGTTAGTAGTAGATACTGCCATAGTATAGAACAGGGGTTAGTAGTAGATACTATAGAACAGGGGTTAGTAGTAGATACTATAGAACAGGGGTTAGTAGTAGATACTATAGTATAGAACAGGGGTTAGTAGTAGATATTATAGAACAGGGGTTAGTAGTAGATACTATAGTATAGAACAGGGGTTAGTAGTAGATACTATAGTATAGAACAGGGGTTAGTAGTAGATACTGCCATTGTATAGAACAGGGGTTAGTAGTAGATATTATAGTATAGAACAGGGGTAAGTAGTAGATACTATAGTATAGAACAGGGGTTAGTAGTAGATACTATAGAACAGGGGTTAGTAGTAGATACTATATAACAGGGGTTAGTAGTAGATACTATAGAACAGGGGTTAGTAGCAGATACTATAGAACAGGGGTTAGTAGCAGATACTATAGTATAGAACAGGGGTTAGTAGTAGATACTATAGAACAGGGGTTAGTAGTAGATACTATGGTATAGAACAGGGGTTAGTAGTAGATACTGCCATTGTATAGAACAGGGGTTAGTAGTAGATACAATAGAACAGGGGTTAGTAGTAGATACTGCCATAGTATAGAACAGGGGTTAGTAGTAGATACTATAGAACAGGGGTTAGTAGTAGATACTATAGAACAGGGGTTAGTAGTAGATACTATAGTATAGAACAGGGGTTAGTAGTAGATACTATAGAACAGGGGTTAGTAGTAAATACTATAGTATAGAACAGGGGTTAGTAGTAGATACTATAGTATAGAACAGGGGTTAGTAGTAGATACTATAGTATAGAACAGGGGTTAGTAGTAGATACTATAGAACAGGGGTTAGTAGTAGATACTATAGAACAGGGGTTAGTAGTAGATACTATAGTATAGAACAGGGGTTAGTAGTAGATACTATAGTATAGAACAGGGGTTAGTAGTAGATACTGCTATAGTATAGAACAGGGGTTAGTAGGAGGAGAGGGGAGGGAGGAGAGGGGAGGGAGGAGAGGGAGGGGAGGGGAGGAGAGGGAGGGGAGGAGAAGGAGAGAGAGGGATTGGTGGGAGAAAGGAGAGAGAGAGGGAGGGAGGGAGAGGGGGTAGGTGAGGGAGGGAGGGGGGTAGTTGAAGGAGGGAGGGAGGGAGGGAGGGAGGGAGGGAGGGAGGGAGGGAGGGAGGGAGGGAGGGAGAGATGGGAGGAAGAAGAAGGAAAGGGTCTGACATATCTATTCTGTTCTACACTCTGAGGCGTCTTTTCTGTTTTACACTCTGAGGCGTCTATTCTGTTCTACACTCTGAGGCGTCTATTCTGTTCTACACTCTGAGGCGTCTATTCTGTTCTACACTCTGAGGCGTCTATTCTGTTCTACACTCTGACGCCTCTATTCTGTTCTACACTCTGAGGCGTCTATTCTGTTCTACACTCTGACGCCTCTATTCTGTTCTACACTCTGAGGCGTCTATTCTGTTCTACACTCTGAGGCGTCTATTCTGTTCTACACTCTGACGCCTCTATTCTGTTCTACACTCTGAGGCGTCTATTCTGTTCTACACTCTGACGCCTCTATTCTGTTCTACACTCTGACGCCTCTATTCTGTTCTACACTCTGACGCATCTATTCTGTTCTACACTCTGACGCATCTATTCTGTTCTATACTCTGACGCATCTATTCTGTTCTACACTCTGACGCCTCTATTCTGTTCTACACTCTGACGCCTCTATTCTGTTCTACACTCTGACGCATCTATTCTGTTCTACACTCTGACGCCTCTATTCTGTTCTACACTCTGACGCCTCTATTCTGTTCTACACTGTAAACAAGCCTCTCTCTCTCCAGCAGTGACCCCCCCCCCCCCCCCCTCTTCATATGGAGAAGACATTTACACACAACCAGAAACCTGCCTCGTTGTCCCTTTGCCTGCCTGGTTAGCAGACAGAGAGAAAGGGGGATAAACATCGGAGGGGGGAAATCGCTGTGCTAAATGTTTGCTTCAGATTTCATAAAGCGCTTTGGTGTGTGAGGTGGAGCGTGACGGGTTCCCAGCCAGTAAGCTTGCGCACACACACACACACACAGGCATATACACACACACGCACACACACACACACACAGGCATATACACACACACACAGGCATATACACACACACACACACAAAAACAGGCATATATACACACACACACACACACACACACAGGCATATACACACACACACACAGGCATATACACACACACGCACACGCACACACACACACAGACATATACACACACATATACACACACATGCAAACACACACACACACACACAGGCATATACACACACATGCACACACACAGGCATATACACACACATGCACACACACACAGGCATATACACACACAGGCATATTCACACACATGCACACACGCACACACAGGTATATACACACACACACAGTGGTTAAACACACAGACAGGCGATGTGGTGACTGCATCACTGCATACGTTCCCAACCTATCTGGCTGCTGTGTCTCCTGCCTGCCCTCATTTAATTGCATGTTGCCAGGGTTACTGCCACACCAGGGGATGAGACAACAAATAAACAACAACAAACACTAAAGAAATAAAACTACAAATACAACAGACCCCGTCTCCATCCTGTATAACAGACTAATATCCCATAATACAACAGACTAATATCCCATAATACAACAGACCCCGTCTCCATCCTGTATAACAGACTAATATCCCATAATACAACAGGCCCCGTCTCCATCCTGTATAACAGACTAATATCCCATAATACAACAGGCCCCGTCTCCATCCTGTATAACAGACTAATATCCCATAATACAACAGACTAATATCCCATAATACAACAGACTAATATCCCATAATACAACAGGCCCCGTCTCCATCCTGTATAACACACTAATATCCCATAATACAACAGACTAATATCCCATAATACAACAGACTAATATCCCATAATACAACAGACTAATATCCCATAATACAACAGACCCCGTCTCCATCCTGTATAACAGACTAATATCCCATAATACAACAGACCCCGTCTCCATCCTGTATAACACACTAATATCCCATAATACAACAGACTAATATCCCATAATACAACACACTAATATCCCATAATACAACAGACTAATATCCCATAATACAACAGACTAATATCCCATAATACAACAGACTAATATCCCATAATGCAACAGACTAATATCCCATAATACAACCCACTAATATCCCATAATACAACAGACTAATATCCCATAATACAACAGACTAATATCCCATAATACAACAGACTAATATCCCATAATACAACAGGCCCCGTCTCCATCCTGTATAACACACTAATATCCCATAATACAACAGACTAATATCCCATAATACAACAGACTAATATCCCATAATACAACACACTAATATCCCATAATACAACACACTAATATCCCATAATACAACAGGCCCCATCTCCATCCTGTATAACAGACTAATATCCCATAATACAACAGGCCCCGTCTCCATCCTGTATAACAGTCTAAAATCCCATAATACAACAGACTAATATCCCATAATACAACAGACCCCGTCTCCATCCTGTATAACAGACTAATATCCCATAATACAACAGACTAATATCCCATAATACAACAGGCCCCGTCTCCATCCTGTATAACAGACTAATATCCCATAATACAACAGACTAATATCCCATAATACAACAGGCCCCGTCTCCATCCTGTATAACACACTAAAATCCCATAATACAACAGGCCCCGTCTCCATCCTGTATAACAGACTAAAATCCCATAATATAACACACTAATATCCCATAATATAACAGACTAATATCCCATAATACAACAGACTAATATCCCATAATATAACACACTAATATCCCATAATACAACAGACTAATATCCCATAATACAACAGACTAATATCCCATAATATAACACACTAATATCCCATAATACAACACACTAATATCCCATAATACAACAGGCCCCGTCTCCATCCTGTATAACACACTAATATCCCATAATACAACAGACTAATATCTCATAATACAACAGACTAATATCCCATAATACAACACACTAATATCCCATAATACAACAGACTAATATCCCATAATACAACAGACTAATATCCCATAATACAACAGGCCCCGTCTCCATCCTGTATAACAGACTAATATCCCATAATGCAACAGACTAATATCCCATAATACAACAGACTAATATCCCATAATACAACAGGCCCCGTCTCCATCCTGTATAACACACTAATATCCCATAATACAACACACTAATATCCCATAATACAACAGACTAATATCCCATAATACAACACACTAATATCCCATAATACAACAGACTAATATCCCATAATACAACAGACTAATATCCCATAATACAACAGGCCCCGTCTCCATCCTGTATAACACACTAATATCCCATAATACAACAGACTAATATCCCATAATACAACACACTAATATCCCATAATACAACAGACTAATATCCCATAATACAACAGACTAATATCCCATAATACAACAGGCCCCGTCTCCATCCTGTATAACACACTAATATCCCATAATACAACAGACTAATATCCCATAATACAACAGACTAATATCCCATAATACAACAGGCCCCGTCTCCATCCTGTATAACACACTAATATCCCATAATACAACAGACTAATATCCCATAATATAACACACTAATATCCCATAATACAACACACTAATATCCCATAATACAACAGACTAATATCCCATAATACAACAGACTAATATCCCATAATATAACACACTAATATCCCATAATATAACACACTAATATCCCATAATATAACACACTAATATCCCATAATACAACAGGCCCCGTCTCCATCCTGTATAACAGACTAATATCCCATAATACAACAGGCCCCATCTCCATCCTGTATAACAGACTAAAATCCCATAATACAACAGACTAATATCCCATAATACAACAGACTAATATCCCATAATGCAACAGACTAATATCCCATAATACAACAGACCCCGTCTCCATCCTGTATAACAGACTAATATCCCATAATACAACAGGCCCCGTCTCCATCCTGTATAACAGACTAATATCCCATAATACAACAGACTAATATCCCATAATACAACAGACTAATATCTCATAATACAACAGGCCCCGTCTCAATCCTGTATAACAGACTAATATCCCATAATACAACAGACTAATATCCCATAATACAACAGACTAATATCCCATAATACAACACACTAATATCCCATAATACAACAGACTAATATCCCATAATACAACACACTAATATCCCATAATACAACAGACTAATATCCCATAATACAACAGACTAAAATCCCATAATACAACAGGCCCCGTCTCCATCCTGTATAACAGACTAATATCCCATAATACAACAGACTAATATCCCATAATACAACAGGCCCCGTCTCCATCCTGTATAACAGACTAATATTCCATAATATAACACACTAATATCCCATAATACAACACACTAATATCCCATAATATAACACACTAATATCCCATAATACAACACACTAATATCCCATAATATAACACACTAATATCCCATAATATAACACACTAATATCCCATAATATAACTCACTAATATCCCATAATATAACACACTAATATCCCATAATACAACACACTAATATCCCATAATATAACACACTAATATCCCATAATATAACACACTAATATCCCATAATATAACACACTAATATCCCATAATACAACACACTAATATCCCATAATATAACACACTAATATCCCATAATACAACACACTAATATCCTATAATACAACACACTAATATCCCATAATACAACACACTAATATCCCATAATACAACAGACCCCGTCTCCATCCTGTATAACACACTAATATCCCATAATACAACAGGCCCCGTCTCCATCCTGTATAACAGACTAATATCCCATAATACAACAGACTAATATCCCATAATACAACAGGCCCCGTCTCCATCCTGTATAACACACTAATATCCCATAATACAACAGACTAATATCCCATAATACAACAGGCACCGTCTCCATCCTGTACAACACACTAATATCCCATAATACAACAGACTAATATCCCATAATATAACACACTAATATCCCATAATATAACACACTAATATCCCATAATACAACACACTAATATCCCATAATATAACACACTAATATCCCATAATATAACACACTAATATCCCATAATACAACAGACTAATATCCCATAATACAACAGACTAATATCCCATAAAACAACAGACTAATATCCCATAATACAACAGACTAATATCCCATAATACAACAGGCCCAGTCTACATCCTGTATAACAGACTAATATCCCATAATACAACAGGCCCAGTCTACATCCTGTACAACAGACTAAAATCCCATAATACAACAGGCCCCGTCTCCATCCTGTACAACAGACTAATATCCCATAATACAACAGGCCCCGTCTCCATCCTGTATAACAGACTAATATCCCATAATACAACAGACTACTATCCCATAATACAACAGACTAATATCCCATAATGCAACAGACCCCGTCTCCATCCTGTATAACAGACTAAAATCCCATAACACAACAGGCCCCGTCTCCATCCTGTATAACAGACTAATATCCCATAATACAACAGGCCCTGTCTCCATCCTGTATAACAGACTAATATCCCATAATACAACAGGCCCCGTCTCCATCCTGTACAACAGACTAAAATCCCATAATACAACAGGCCCCGTCTCCATCCTGTATAACACACTAATATCCCATAATACAACAGGCCCCGTCTCCATCCTGTATAACAGACTAGAGACAGAGGAGAGTGGAGGAGAGGGGGGGGGGGGGTCATTACGGGCCTCCCTGGTGGCGCAGTGGTTAAGGGCGCTGTGCCACCAGAGACTCTGGGTTCGCGCCCAGGCTCTGTCGCAACCGACCGCCACCGGGAGGTCTGTGGGGCGACGCACAATTGGCCTAGCGTCGTCAGGGTTAGGGAGGGCTTGGCCGGTTATCCCGTGCTGCAAACGCTTTTTTTTCCTGAAACGAAAACGGACCAAATAGAAGTGGAAATTATTATCTTGTAGTAACTGAGATTGTATGTTCTGTGTAGAAGACCACTGTGATTGGCTGTAATGATCTTCACGACAACCTCAGCTCGACCTCAACACCGACCTCTAGAGCCAAACCAGTCGGAACTGAAAATATTGTAACATGAATATAATACTGAACGATATTACTCCAGATCAGCTAGGATAACATTTACTGTGTTTTCAAAGACGATAGGTCTTTATCAAATCAACTAGGATAACATTTACTGTGTTTTCAAAGACGATAGGCCTTTATCAGATCAACTAGGATAACATTTACTGTGTTTTCAAAGACGATAGGCCTTTTTCAGATCAGCTAGGATAACATTTACTGTGTTTTCAAAGACGATAGGCCTTTATCAGACCAACTAGGATAACATTTACTGTGTTTTCAAAGAGAGTAGGCCTTTCTCAGATCAACTAGGATAACATTTACTGTGTTTTCAAAGACGATAGGCCTTTATCAGATCAACTAGGATAACATTTACTGTGTTTTCAAAGACGATAGGCCTTTATCAAATCAACTATGATAACATTTACTGTGTTTTCAAAGACGATAGGCCTTTATCAAATCAACTAGGATAACATTTACTGTGTTTTCAAAGAGAGTAGGCCTTTATCAAATCAACTAGGATAACATTTACTGTGTTTTCAAAGACGATAGGCCTTTATCAGATCAACTAGGATAACATTTACTGTGTTTTCAAAGACGATAGGCCTTTATCAGATCAACTAGGATAACATTTACTGTGTTTTCAAAGACGATAGGCCTTTATCAGATCAACTAGGATAACATTTACTGTGTTTTTAAAGACGATAGGCCTTTATCAGATCAACTAGGATAACATTTACTGTGTTTTCAAAGACGATAGGCCTTTATCAGATCAACTAGGATAACATTTACTGTGTTTTCAAAGACGACAGGCCTTTATCAGATCAACTAGGATAACATTTACTGTGTTTTCAAAGACGATAGGCCTTTATCAGATCAACTAGGATAACATTTACTGTGTTTTCAAAGACGATAGGCCTTTATCAGATCAACTAGGATAACATTTACTGTGTTTTCAAAGACGATAGGCCTTTATCAGATCAACTAGGATAACATATACTGTGTTTTCAAAGACGATAGGCCTTTATCAGATCAACTAGGATAACATTTACTGTGTTTTCAAAGACGATAGGCCTTTATCAGATCAACTAGGATAACATTTACTGTGTTCTCAAAGACGATAGGCCTTTATCAAATCAACTAGGATAACATTTACTGTGTTTTCAAAGACGATAGGCCTTTATCAGATCAACTAGGATAACATTTACTGTGTTTTCAAAGACGATAGGCCTTTATCAGATCAACTAGGATAACATTTACTGTGTTTTCAAAGACGATAGGCCTTTATCAGATCAACTAGGATAACATTTACTGTGTTTTCAAAGAGAGTAGGCCTTTATCAGATCAACTAGGATAACATTTTCTGTGTTTTCAAAGACGATAGGCCTTTAGCAAATCAACTAGGATAACATTTACTGTGTTTTCAAAGACGATAGGCCTTTATCAAATCAACTAGGATAACATTTACGTTATTTTCAAAGACGATAGGTCTTTATCAAATCAACTAGGATAACATTTACTGTGTTTTCAAAGACGATAGGCCTTTATCAGACCAACTAGGATAACATTTACTGTGTTTTCAAAGAGAGTAGGCCTTTATCAGATCAACTAGGATAACATTTACTGTTTTCAAAGACGATAGGCCTTTATCAGATCAACTAGGATAACATTTACTGTGTTTTCAAAGACGATAGGCCTTTATCAAATCAACTATGATAACATTTACTGTGTTTTCAAAGACGATAGGCCTTTATCAAATCAACTAGGATAACATTTACTGTGTTTTCAAAGAGAGTAGGCCTTTATCAAATCAACTAGGATAACATTTACTGTGTTTTCAAAGACGATAGGCCTTTATCAGATCAACTAGGATAACATTTACTGTGTTTTCAAAGACGATAGGCCTTTATCAGATCAACTAGGATAACATTTACTGTGTTTTCAAAGACGATAGGCCTTTATCAGATCAACTAGGATAACATTTACTGTGTTTTCAAAGACGATAGGCCTTTATCAGATCAACTAGGATAACATTTACTGTGTTTTCAAAGACGATAGGCCTTTTTCAGATCAGCTAGGATAACATTTACTGTGTTTTCAAAGACGATAGGCCTTTATCAGATCAACTAGGGTAACATTTAATGTGTTTTCAAAGACGATAGGTCTTTATCAAATCAACTAGGATAACATTTACTGTGTTTTCAAAGACGATAGGCCTTTATCAGATCAACTAGGATAACATTTACTGTGTTTTCAAAGACGATAGGCCTTTATCAGACCAACTAGGATAACATTTACTGTGTTTTCAAAGAGAGTAGGCCTTTATCAGATCAACTAGGATAACATTTACTGTGTTTTCAAAGACGATAGGCCTTTATCAGATCAACTAGGATAACATTTACTGCGTTTTCAAAGACGATAGGCCTTTATCAAATCAACTATGATAACATTTACTGTGTTTTCAAAGACGATAGGCCTTTATCAGATCAACTAGGATAACATTTAATGTGTTTTCAAACACGATAGGCCTTTATCAAATCAACTAGGATAACATTTACTGTGTTTTCAAAGACGATAGGCCTTTATCAGATCAACTAGGATAACATTTACTGTGTTTTCAAAGACGATAGGCCTTTATCAGACCAACTAGGATAACATTTACTGTGTTTTCAAAGAGAGTAGGCCTTTATCAGATCAACTAGGATAACATTTACTGTGTTTTCAAAGACGATAGGCCTTTATCAGATCAACTAGGATAACATTTACTGCGTTTTCAAAGACGATAGGCCTTTATCAAATCAACTATGATAACATTTACTGTGTTTTCAAAGACGATAGGCCTTTATCAAATCAACTAGGATAACATTTACTGTGTTTTCAAAGAGAGTAGGCCTTTATCAAATCAACTAGGATAACATTTACTGTGTTTTCAAAGACGATAGGCCTTTATCAGATCAACTAGGATAACATTTACTGTGTTTTCAAAGACGATAGGCCTTTATCAGATCAACTAGGATAACATTTACTGTGTTTTCAAAGACGATAGGCCTTTATCAGATCAACTAGGATAACATTTACTGTGTTTTCAAAGACGATAGGCCTTTATCAGATCAACTAGGATAACATTTACTGTGTTTTCAAAGACGATAGGCCTTTATCAGATCAACTAGGATAACATTACTGTGTTTTCAAAGACGATAGGCCTTTATCAGATCAACTAGGATAACATTTACTGTGTTTTCAAAGACGATAGGCCTTTATCAGATCAACTAGGATAACATTTACTGTGTTTTCAAAGACGATAGGCCTTTATCAGATCAACTAGGATAACATTTACTGTGTTTTCAAAGACGATAGGCCTTTATCAGATCAACTAGGATAACATTTACTGTGTTTTCAAAGACGATAGGCCTTTATCAGATCAACTAGGATAACATTTACTGTGTTTTCAAAGACGATAGGCCTTTATCAAATCAACTAGGATAACATTTACGTTATTTTCAAAGACGATAGGCCTTTATCAAATCAACTAGGATAACATTTACTGTGTTTTCAAAGAGAGTAGGCCTTTATCAAATCAACTAGGATAACAATTACTGTGTTTTCAAAGACGATAGGCCTTTATCAGATCAACTAGGATAACATTTACTGTGTTTTCAAAGACGATAGGCCTTTATCAGATCAACTAGGATAACATTTACTGTGTTTTCAAAGACGATAGGCCTTTATCAGATCAACTAGGATAACATTTACTGTGTTTTCAAAGACGATAGGCCTTTAGCAGATCAACTAGGATAACATTTACTGTGTTTTCAAAGACGATAGGCCTTTATCAAATCAACTAGGATAACATTTACTGTGTTTTCAAAGACGATAGGTCTTTATCAAATCAACTAGGATAACATTTACTGTGTTTTTAAAGACGATAGGCCTTTATCAGACCAACTAGGATAACATTTACTGTGTTTTCAAAGAGAGTAGGCCTTTATCAGATCAACTAGGATAACATTTACTGTGTTTTCAAAGACGATAGGCCTTTATCAGATCAACTAGGATAACATTTACTGTGTTTTCAAAGACGATAGGCCTTTATCAAATCAACTATGATAACATTTACTGTGTTTTCAAAGCCTATAGGCCTTTATCAAATCAACTAGGATAACATTTACTGTGTTTTCAAAGAGAGTAGGCCTTTATCAAATCAACTAGGATAACATTTACTGTGTTTTCAAAGACGATAGGCCTTTATCAGATCAACTAGGATAACATTTACTGTGTTTTCAAAGACGATAGGCCTTTATCAGATCAACTAGGATAACATTTACTGTGTTTTCAAAGACGATAGGCCTTTATCAGATCAACTAGGATAACATTTACTGTGTTTTCAAAGACGATAGGCCTTTATCAGATCAACTAGGATAACATTTACTGTGTTTTCAAAGACGATAGGCCTTTATCAGATCAACTAGGATAACATTTACTGTGTTTTCAAAGACGATAGGCCTTTATCAGATCAACTAGGATAACATTTACTGTGTTTTCAAAGACGATAGGCCTTTATCAGATCAACTAGGATAACATTTACTGTGTTTTCAAAGAGAGTAGGCCTTTATCAGATCAACTAGGATAACATTTACTGTGTTTTCAAAGAGAGTAGGCCTTTATCAGATCAACTAGGATAACATTTACTGTGTTTTCAAAGACGATAGGCCTTTATCAAATCAACTAGGATAACATTTACGTTATTTTCAAAGACGATAGGCCTTTATCAGATCAACTAGGATAACATTTACTGTGTTTTCAAAGAGAGTAGGCTTTTATCAGATCAACTAGGATAACATTTACTGTGTTTTCAAAGACGATAGGCCTTTATCAAATCAACTAGGATAACATTTACGTTATTTTCAAAGACGATAGGCCTTTATCAGATCAACTAGGATAACATTTACTGTGTTTTCAAAGACGATAGGCCTTTATCAAATCAACTAGGATAACATTTACTGTGTTTTCAAAGACGATAGGCCTTTATCAGATCAACTAGGATAACATTTACTGTGTTTTCAAAGAGAGTAGGCCTTTATCAGATCAACTAGGATAACATTTACTGTGTTTTCAAAGACGATAGGCCTTTATCAGATCAACTAGGATAACATTTACTGTGTTTTCAAAGACGATAGGCCTTTATCAGATCAACTAGGATAACATTTACTGTTTTCAAAGAGAGTAGGCCTTTATCAGACCAACTAGGATAACATTTACTGTGTTTTCAAAGACGATAGGCCTTTATCAGATCAACTAGGATAACATTTACTGTGTTTTCAAAGACGATAGGCCTTTATCAGATCAACTAGGATAACATTTACTGTGTTTTCAAAGACGATAGGCCTTTATCAGACCAACTAGGATAACATTTACTGTGTTTTCAAAGACGATAGGCCTTTATCAGATCAACTAGGATAACATTTACTGTGTTTTCAAAGACGATAGGCCTTTATCAAATCAACTATGATAACATTTACTGTGTTTTCAAAGACGATAGGCCTTTATCAAATCAACTATGATAACATTTACTGTGTTTTCAAAGAGAGTAGGCCTTTATCAAATCAACTAGGATAACATTTACTGTGTTTTCAAAGACGATAGGCCTTTATCAAATCAACTAGGATAACATTTACGTTATTTTCAAAGACGATAGGTCTTTATCAAATCAACTAGGATAACATTTACTGTGTTTTCAAAGACGATAGGCCTTTATCAGATCAACTAGGATAACATTTACTGTGTTTTCAAAGACGATAGGCCTTTATCAGATCAACTAGGATAACATTTACTGTGTTTTCAAAGACGATAGGCCTTTATCAAATCAACTAGGATAACATTTACTGTGTTTTCAAAGACGATAGGCCTTTATCAGATCAACTAGGATAACATTTACTGTGTTTTCAAAGACGATAGGCCTTTATCAGATCAACTAGGATAACATTTACTGTGTTTTCAAAGACGATAGGCCTTTATCAAATCAACTAGGATAACATTTACATTATTTTCAAAGACGATAGGCCTTTATCAAATCAACTAGGATAACATTTACTGTGTTTTCAAAGACGATAGGCCTTTATCAAATCAACTAGGATAACATTTACTGTGTTTTCAAAGACGATAGGCCTTTATCAGATCAACTAGGATAACATTTACTGTGTTTTCAAAGAGAGTAGGCCTTTATCAAATCAACTAGGATAACATTTACGTTATTTTCAAAGACGATAGGTCTTTATCAAATCAACTAGGATAACATTTACTGTGTTCTCAAAGAGAGCAGGCCTTTATCAAATCAACTAGGATAACATTTACTGTGTTTTCAAAGACGATAGGCCTTTATCAAATCAACTAGGATAACATTTACTGTGTTTTCAAAGACGATAGGCCTTTATCAAATCAACTAGGATAACATTTACTGTGTTTTCAAAGACGATAGGCCTTTATCAAATCAACTAGGATAACATTTACTGTGTTTTCAAAGACGATAGGCCTTTATCAGATCAACTAGGATAACATTTACTGTTTTCAAAGAGAGTAGGCCTTTATCAGACCAACTAGGATAACATTTACTGTGTTTTCAAAGACGATAGGCCTTTATCAGATCAACTAGGATAACATTTACTGTGTTTTCAAAGACGATAGGCCTTTATCAAATCAACTAGGATAACATTTACTGTGTTTTCAAAGACGATAGGCCTTTATCAGACCAACTAGGATAACATTTACTGTGTTTTCAAAGAGAGTAGGCCTTTATCAGATCAACTAGGATAACATTTACTGTGTTTTCAAAGACGATAGGCCTTTATCAGATCAACTAGGATAACATTTACTGTGTTTTCAAAGACGATAGGCCTTTATCAAATCAACTATGATAACATTTACTGTGTTTTCAAAGACGATAGGCCTTTATCAAATCAACTAGGATAACATTTACTGTGTTTTCAAAGACGATAGGCCTTTATCAAATCAACTAGGATAACATTTACGTTATTTTCAAAGACGATAGGTCTTTATCAAATCAACTAGGATAACATTTACTGTGTTTTCAAAGAGAGTAGGCCTTTATCAGATCAACTAGGATAACATTTACTGTGTTTTCAAAGAGAGTAGGCCTTTATCAGATCAACTAGGATAACATTTACTGTGTTTTCAAAGACGATAGGCCTTTATCAGATCAACTAGGATAACATTTACTGTGTTTTCAAAGACGATAGGCCTTTATCAAATCAACTAGGATAACATTTACTGTGTTTTCAAAGAGAGTAGGCCTTTATCAGATCAACTAGGATAACATTTACTGTGTTTTCAAAGACGATAGGCCTTTATCAGATCAACTAGGATAACATTTACTGTGTTTTCAAAGACGATAGGCCTTTATCAGATCAACTAGGATAACATTTACTGTGTTTTCAAAGACGATAGGCCTTTATCAGACCAACTAGGATAACATTTACTGTGTTTTCAAAGAAAGTAGGCCTTTATCAGATCAACTAGGATAACATTTACTGTGTTTTCAAAGACGATAGGCCTTTATCAGATCAACTAGGATAACATTTACTGTGTTTTCAAAGACGATAGGCCTTTATCAAATCAACTATGATAACATTTACTGTGTTTTCAAAGACGATAGGCCTTTATCAAATCAACTATGATAACATTTACTGTGTTTTCAAAGAGAGTAGGCCTTTATCAAATCAACTAGGATAACATTTACTGTGTTTTCAAAGACGATAGGCCTTTATCAAATCAACTAGGATAACATTTACGTTATTTTCAAAGACGATAGGTCTTTATCAAATCAACTAGGATAACATTTACTGTGTTTTCAAAGAGAGTAGGCCTTTATCAGATCAACTAGGATAACATTTACTGTGTTTTCAAAGAGAGTAGGCCTTTATCAGATCAACTAGGATAACATTTACTGTGTTTTCAAAGACGATAGGCCTTTATCAGATCAACTAGGATAACATTTACTGTGTTTTCAAAGACGATAGGCCTTTATCAAATCAACTAGGATAACATTTACGTTATTTTCAAAGACGATAGGCCTTTATCAGATCAACTAGGATAACATTTACTGTGTTTTCAAAGACCATAGGCCTTTATCAAATCAACTAGGATAACATTTACTGTGTTTTCAAAGACGATAGGCCTTTATCAGATCAACTAGGATAACATTTACTGTGTTTTCAAAGACGATAGGCCTTTATCAGATCAACTAGGATAACATTTACTGTGTTTTCAAAGACGATAGGCCTTTATCAGATCAACTAGGATAACATTTACTGTTTTCAAAGAGAGTAGGCCTTTATCAGACCAACTAGGATAACATTTACTGTGTTTTCAAAGACGATAGGCCTTTATCAGATCAACTAGGATAACATTTACTGTGTTTTCAAAGACGATAAGCCTTTATCAGATCAACTAGGATAACATTTACTGTGTTTTCAAAGACGATAGGCCTTTATCAGACCAACTAGGATAACATTTACTGTGTTTTCAAAGAGAGTAGGCCTTTATCAGATCAACTAGGATAACATTTACTGTGTTTTCAAAGACGATAGGCCTTTATCAGATCAACTAGGATAACATTTACTGTGTTTTCAAAGACGATAGGCCTTTATCAAATCAACTATGATAACATTTACTGTGTTTTCAAAGACGATAGGCCTTTATCAAATCAACTATGATAACATTTACTGTGTTTTCAAAGAGAGTAGGCCTTTATCAAATCAACTAGGATAACATTTACTGTGTTTTCAAAGACGATAGGCCTTTATCAAATCAACTAGGATAACATTTACGTTATTTTCAAAGACGATAGGTCTTTATCAAATCAACTAGGATAACATTTACGTTATTTTCAAAGACGATAGGCCTTTATCAAATCAACTAGGATAACATTTACTGTGTTTTCAAAGACGATAGGCCTTTATCAAATCAACTAGGATAACATTTACTGTGTTTTCAAAGACGATAGGCCTTTATCAGATCAACTAGGATAACATTTACTGTGTTTTCAAAGAGAGTAGGCCTTTATCAGATCAACTAGGATAACATTTAAGTTATTTTCAAAGACGATAGGTCTTTATCAAATCAACTAGGATAACATTTACTGTGTTCTCAAAGACGATAGGCCTTTATCAAATCAACTAGGATAACATTTACTGTGTTTTCAAAGACGATAGGCCTTTATCAAATCAACTAGGATAACATTTACTGTGTTTTCAAAGACGATAGGCCTTTATCAAATCAACTAGGATAACATTTAGTGTGTTTTCAAAGATGGTAGGCATTTATCAAATCAACTAGGATAACATTTACTGTGTTTTCAAAGAGAGTAGGCCTTTATCAGATCAACTAGGATAACATTTACTGTGTTTTCAAAGACGATAGGCCATTATCAGATCAACTAGGATAACATTTACGGTATTTTCAAAGAGAGTAGGCCTTTATCAAATCAACTAGGATAACATTTACATTTACGTATCTCAGTAGGTGGAACATTAACATTACAGTCAATGGGGACAGTAGGTGGAACATTAACATTACAGTCAATGGGGACAGTAGGTGGAACATTAACATTACAGTCAATGGGGACAGTAGGTGAACACATTAACATTACAGTCAATGGGGACAGTAGGTGGAACATTAACATTACAGTCAATGGAGACAGTAGGTGAACATTAACATTACAGTCAATGGGGACAGTAGGTGGAACATTAACATTACAGTCAATGGGGACAGTAGGTGAACATTAACATTACAGTCAATGGGGACAGTAGGTGGAACATTAACATTACAGTCAATGGGGACAGTAGGTGAACACATTAACATTACAGTCAATGGGGACAGTAGGTGAACATTAACATTACAGTCAATGGGGACAGTAGGTGAACATTAACATTACAGTCAATGGGGACAGTAGGTGGAACATTAACATTACAGTCAATGGGGACAGTAGGGGAAACATTAACATTACAGTCAATGGGGACAGTAGGTGGAACATTAACATTACAGTCAATGGGGACAGTAGGTGAACATTAACATTACAGTCAATGGGGACAGTAGGTGGAACATTAACATTACAGTCAATGGGGACAGTAGGTGAACACATTAACATTACAGTCAATGGGGACAGTAGGTGAACACATTAACATTACAGTCAATGGGGACAGTAGGTGAACATTAACATTACAGTCAATGGGGACAGTAGGTGGAACATTAACATTACAGTCAATGGGGACAGTAGGTGGAACATTAACATTACAGTCAATGGGTACAGTAGGTGAACATTAACATTACAGTCAATGGGGACAGTAGGTGGAACATTAACATTACAGTCAATGGGTACAGTAGGTGAACATTAACATTACAGTCAATGGGGACAGTAGGTGGAACATTAACATTACAGTCAATGGGGACAGTAGGTGGAACATTAACATTACAGTCAATGGGGACAGTAGGTGGAACATTAACATTACAGTCAATGGGGACAGTAGGTGAACATTAACATTACAGTCAATGGGGACAGTAGGTGGAACATTAACATTACAGTCAATGGGGACAGTAGGTGAACACATTAACATTACAGTCAATGGGGACAGTAGGTGAACACATTAACATTACAGTCAATGGGGACAGTAGGTGAACATTAACATTACAGTCAATGGGGACAGTAGGTGGAACATTAACATTACAGTCAATGGGGACAGTAGGTGGAACATTAACATTACAGTCAATGGGTACAGTAGGTGAACATTAACATTACAGTCAATGGGGACAGTAGGTGGAACATTAACATTACAGTCAATGGGTACAGTAGGTGAACATTAACATTACAGTCAATGGGGACAGTAGGTGGAACATTAACATTACAGTCAATGGGGACAGTAGGTGGAACATTAACATTACAGTCAATGGGGACAGTAGGTGAACATTAACATTACAGTCAATGGGGACAGTAGGTGGAACATTAACATTACAGTCAATGGGGATCAATACAGTATGGCCTCAGAGACACGGACCAAGAACTACAATGTCGGGTCTCAGAAGGACAAACCAATGAGATGAATAACGGATAGATATGGTTTCCCTCCAATTGGAGCCTGTGACATCACAATTCAACCACTAGATGGCAGCCTTGTGCCACAAAAAAAAAACATCACTGACTGAGTGATCCGGTAAAGAAAACACCAAAAACACTTTTCATTGGCCGATGAAGCATCCTCTCTATCCAATGAAAACGTGGACCGAAACACATTGTATCGATATGCTGCACCTCATGTTTGATTATTGAACAAATCCAATGACAGTCAATGGTACCAACAGTATATTAGCAGCTCATATCCAATATCATCTCAAGTAACATAAATGAGTGACACAATACATTTTTACATATATTTCAGGAGGATTTGAATATAAATGTGAAAATGTTAATATAGGTACCATTGACTTGAATTGGGATTTTTTTTCTCCACAAATGCTGAAACGTTAACATATGAACCAGTGACCAGGGAAATAAAACCAAAGCATGGACTGCTGTCATACCTGGTCCATAGACCGCTTACAGGGTAAGGACACCAATATGTCATTTCGTCATTTGGGTGAACTATCCCTTTAACATTGAAGGGGGATTTATTTATTTGTATCACCTAATAGCAGCAACAGCACCATCTAGTGGTCAGAACCGGGTAATATCAAGGTGTATGGTAGGACATAAATCTAACAACTTCAATGACTAATTTGTCTGTACAGTGAGGGGAATAAAAACATTGCCAAATTCACTGAGAATGCATTACATAGGGAGAAGAAACAATACTCCAAGCTGCAACTTCATACAACTTGTCAGATATAGAGAACTCCAAATCAAATGTTATTGGTCACATACACATGGCTAGCAGATGTTAACGCGAGTGTAGCGAAATGCTTGTAGTGTAGAGAAATGCTTGGATACTGTATACTAGTTATTTATTGAATATTATATGAATCCTATCATTTTAAATGTCCATTTTTTTGTGCAATCAATTAGCTTAATTTCTCAGAGATTGTAGAAATGCTGATCTTATCTGTTTCTGTGGATGACTGAGTGATGATAAGAGAGGTCTGACCTGGGGCTGTGGATGACTGAGTGATGATGGAGAGGTCTGACCTGGGACTGTGGATGACTGAGTGATGATAGAGAGGTCTGACCTGGGGCTGTGGATGACTGAGTGATGATGGAGAGGTCTGATCTGGGACTGTGGATTACTGAGTGATGATAGAGAGGTCTGACCTGGGGCTGTGGATGACTGAGTGATGGATGGAGAGGTCTGACCTGGGGCTGTGGATGACTGAGTGATGATAGAGAGGTCTGACCTGTTACTGTGGATGACTGAGTGATGATAGAGAGGTCTGACCTGGGGCTGTGGATGACTGAGTGATGATAGAGAGGTCTGACCTGGGACTGTGGATGACTGAGTGATGATAGAGGTCTGACCTGGGACTGTGGATGACTGAGTGATGGATGGAGAGGTCTGACCTGGGGCTGTGGATGACTGAGTGATGGATGGAGAGGTCTGACCTGGGGCTGTGGATGACTGAGTGATGATAGAGAGGTCTGACCTGGGGCTGTGGATGACTGAGTGATGATAGAGAGGTCTGACCTGGGGCTGTGGATGACTGAGTGATGATAGAGAGGTCTGACCTCGGCCTGTGGATGACTGAGTGATGATAGAGAGGTCTGACCTGGGGCTGTGGATGACTGAGTGATGATGAAGAGGTCTGATCTGGGACTGTGGATTACTGAGTGATGATAGAGAGGTCTGACCTGGGGCTGTGGATGACTGAGTGATGGATGGAGAGGTCTGACCTGGGGCTGTGGATGACTGAGTGATGATAGAGAGGTCTGACCTGTTACTGTGGATGACTGAGTGATGATAGAGAGGTCTGACCTGGGGCTGTGGATGACTGAGTGATGATAGAGAGGTCTGACCTGGGACTGTGGATGACTGAGTGATGATAGAGGTCTGACCTGGGACTGTGGATGACTGAGTGATGGATGGAGAGGTCTGACCTGGGGCTGTGGATGACTGAGTGATGGATGGAGAGGTCTGACCTGGGGCTGTGGATGACTGAGTGATGATAGAGAGGTCTGACCTGGGGCTGTGGATGACTGAGTGATGATAGAGAGGTCTGACCTGGGGCTGTGGATGACTGAGTGATGATAGAGAGGTCTGACCTGGGACTGTGGATGACTGAGTGATGATAGAGAGGTCTGACCTGGGGCTGTGGATGACTGAGTGATGATAGAGAGGTCTGACCTGGGGCTGTGGATGACTGAGTGATGATAGAGAGGTCTGACCTGTATCAGCAGGGTTCTACTAAACGTGACATTATAAACCACAGCAGGGTTCTACTAAACATGACATTATAAACCACAGTAGGGTTCTACTAAACATGACATTATAAACCACAGCAGGGTTCTACTAAACGTGACATTATAACAGCAGGGTTCTACTAAACATGACATTATAAACCACAGCAGGGTTCTACTAAACATGACATTATAAACCACAGTAGGGTTCTACTAAACATGACATTATAAACCACAGCAGGGTTCTACTAAACGTGACATTATAACAGCAGGGTTCTACTAAACGTGACATTATAAACCACAGCAGGGTTCTACTAAACGTGACATTATAACAGCAGGGTTCTACTAAACATGACATTATAAACCACAGCAGGGTTCTACTAAACGTGACATTATAACAGCAGGGTTCTACTAAACATGACATTATAAACCACAGCAGGGTTCTACTAAACGTGACATTATAAACCACAGCAGGGTTCTACTAAACGTGACATTATAAACCACAGCACGGTTCTACTAAACATGACATTATAAACCACAGCAGGGTTCTACTAAACATGACATTATAAACCACAGCAGGGTTCTACTAAACATGACATTATAAACCACAGCACGGTTCTACTAAACATGACATTATAAACCACAGCATGGTTCTACTAAACGTGACATTATAACAGCAGGGTTCTACTAAACATGACATTATAAACCACAGCAGGGTTCTACTAAACATGACATTATAAACCACAGTAGGGTTCTACTAAACATGACATTATAAACCACAGCATGGTTCTACTAAACGTGACATTATAACAGCAGGGTTCTACTAAACATGACATTATAAACCACAGCAGGGTTCTACTAAACGTGACATTATAACAGCAGGGTTCTACTAAACATGACATTATAAACCACAGCAGGGTTCTACTAAACGTGACATTATAACAGCAGGGTTCTACTAAACGTGACATTATAACAGCAGGGTTCTACTAAACATGACATTATAAACCACAGCAGGGTTCTACTAAACATGACATTATAAACCACAGCATGGTTCTACTAAACATGACATTATAAACCACAGCAGGGTTCTACTAAACGTGACATTATAAACCACAGCAGGGTTCTACTAAACATGACATTATAACAGTAGGGTTCTACTAAACATGACATTATAAACCACAGCAGGGTTCTACTAAACATGACATTATAAACCACAGCAGGGTTCTACTAAACGTGACATTATAAACCACAGCAGGGTTCTACTAAACATGACATTATAACAGCAGGGTTCTACTAAACGTGACATTATAAACCACAGCAGGGTTCTACTAAACATGACATTATAAACCACAGCAGGGTTCTACTAAACATGACATTATAACAGCAGGGTTCTACTAAACGTGACATTATAAACCACAGTAGGGTTCTACTAAACATGACATTATAACAGTAGGGTTCTACTAAACATGACATTATAAACCACAGCACGGTTCTACTAAACGTGACATTATAAACCACAGCAGGGTTCTACTAAACATGACATTATAACAGCAGGGTTCTACTAAACGTGACATTATAAACCACAGCAGGGTTCTACTAAACATGACATTATAACAGCAGGGTTCTACTAAACGTGACATTATAAACCACAGTAGGGTTCTACTAAACGTGACATTATAAACCACAGCAGGGTTCTACTAAACGTGACATTATAAACCACAGCAGGGTTCTACTAAACATGACATTATAAACCACAGCAAGGTTCTACTAAACATGACATTATAAACCACAGCAGTGTTCTACTAAACGTGACATTATAACAGTAGGGTTCTACTAAACATGACATTATACACCACAGCAGGGTTCTACTAAACGTGACATTATAAACCACAGCAGGGTTCTACTAAACATGACATTATAAACCACAGCAGTGTTCTACTAAACGTGACATTATAACAGTAGGGTTCTACTAAACATGACATTATAAACCACAGCAGTGTTCTACTAAACGTGACATTATAACAGCAGTGTTCTACTAAACGTGACATTATAAACCACAGCAGTGTTCTACTAAACATGACATTATAAACCACAGCAGGGTTCTACTAAACATGACATTATAAACCACAGCAGGGTTCTACTAAACATGACATTATAAACCACAGCAGTGTTCTACTAAACGTGACATTATAACAGTAGGGTTCTACTAAACATGACATTATAAACCACAGCACGGTTCTACTAAACGTGACATTATAAACCACAGTAGGGTTCTACTAAACATGACATTATAAACCACAGCACGGTTCTACTAAACGTGACATTATAAACCACAGCAGGGTTCTACTAAACATGACATTATAACAGCAGGGTTCTACTAAACATGACATTATAAACCACAGCAGGGTTCTACTAAACGTGACATTATAAACCACAGCAGGGTTCTACTAAACATGACATTATAACAGCAGGGTTCTACTAAACATGACATTATAAACCACAGCAGGGTTCTACTAAACATGACATTATAACAGCAGGGTTCTACTAAACGTGACATTATAAACCACAGCAGGGTTCTACTAAATGTGACATTATAAACCACAGCAGGGTTCTACTAAACATGACATTATAAACCACAGCAGGGTTCTACTAAACATGACATTATAAACCACAGCAGGGTTCTACTAAACATGACATTATAAACCACAGCAGGGTTCTACTAAACATGACATTATAAACCACAGCAGTGTTCTACTAAACATGACATTATAACAGCAGGGTTCTACTAAACATGACATTATACACCACAGCAGGGTTCTACTAAACATGACATTATAAACCACAGCAGGGTTCTACTAAACATGACATTATAAACCACAGCAGGGTTCTACTAAACATGACATTATAACAGCAGGGTTCTACTAAACATGACATTATACACCACAGCAGGGTTCTACTAAACATGACATTATAAACCACAGCAGGGTTCTACTAAACATGACATTATAACAGCAGGGTTCTACTAAACATTATAAACCACAGCAGGGTTCTACTAAATGTGACATTATAACAGCAGGGTTCTACTAAACGTGACATTATAAACCACAGCAGGGTTCTACTAAATGTGACATTATAACAGCAGGGTTCTACTAAACGTGACATTATAAACCACAGCAGGGTTCTACTAAACATGACATTATAACAGCAGGGTTCTACTAAACGTGACATTATAAACCACAGTAGGGTTCTACTAAACGTGACATTATAAACCACAGCAGGGTTCTACTAAACATGACATTATAAACCACAGCAGGGTTCTACTAAACGTGACATTATAAACCACAGCAGGGTTCTACTAAACATGACATTATAAACCACAGCAGTGTTCTACTAAACGTGACATTATAACAGTAGGGTTCTACTAAACATGACATTATAAACCACAGCAGTGTTCTACTAAACGTGACATTATAACAGCAGGGTTCTACTAAACGTGACATTATAACAGCAGGGTTCTACTAAACATGACATTATAAACCACAGCAGGGTTCTACTAAACATGACATTATAAACCACAGCAGGGTTCTACTAAATGTGACATTATAAACCACAGCAGGGTTCTACTAAACATGACATTATAAACCACAGCAGGGTTCTACTAAACATGACATTATAAACCACAGCAGGGTTCTACTAAACATGACATTATAAACCACAGCAGGGTTCTACTAAACGTGACATCATAAACCACAGCAGGGTTCTACTAAACATGACATTATAAACCACAGCAGGGTTCTACTAAACATGACATTATAAACCACAGCAGGGTTCTACTAAACATGACATTATAAACCACAGCAGGGTTCTACTAAACATGACATTATAACAGCAGGGTTCTACTAAACATGACATTATACACCACAGCAGGGTTCTACTAAACATGACATTATAAACCACAGCAGGGTTCTACTAAACATGACATTATAACAGCAGGGTTCTACTAAACATTATAAACCACAGCAGGGTTCTACTAAATGTGACATTATAACAGCAGGGTTCTACTAAACGTGACATTATAAACCACAGCAGGGTTCTACTAAATGTGACATTATAACAGCAGGGTTCTACTAAACGTGACATTATAAACCACAGCAGGGTTCTACTAAACATGACATTATAACAGCAGGGTTCTACTAAACGTGACATTATAAACCACAGTAGGGTTCTACTAAACGTGACATTATAAACCACAGCAGGGTTCTACTAAACATGACATTATAAACCACAGCAGGGTTCTACTAAACGTGACATTATAAACCACAGCAGGGTTCTACTAAACATGACATTATAAACCACAGCAGTGTTCTACTAAACGTGACATTATAACAGTAGGGTTCTACTAAACATGACATTATAAACCACAGCAGTGTTCTACTAAACGTGACATTATAACAGCAGGGTTCTACTAAACGTGACATTATAACAGCAGGGTTCTACTAAACATGACATTATAAACCACAGCAGGGTTCTACTAAACATGACATTATAAACCACAGCAGTGTTCTACTAAACGTGACATTATAACAGTAGGGTTATACTAAACATGACATTATAAACCACAGCACGGTTCTACAAAACGTGACATTATAAACCACAGCAGGGTTCTACTAAACATGACATTATAACAGCAGGGTTATACTAAACATGACATTATAAACCACAGCAGGGTTCTACTAAACATGACATTATAACAGCAGGGTTCTACTAAACATGACATTATAAACCACAGCAGGGTTCTACTAAACGTGACATTATAAACCACAGCAGGGTTCTACTAAACATGACATTATAACAGCAGGGTTCTACTAAACATGACATTATAAACCACAGCAGGGTTCTACTAAACATGACATTATAACAGCAGGGTTCTACTAAACGTGACATTATAAACCACAGCAGGGTTCTACTAAACATGACATTATAAACCACAGCAGGGTTCTACTAAACATGACATTATAAACCACAGCAGGGTTCTACTAAACATGACATTATAAACCACAGCAGGGTTCTACTAAACGTGACATCATAAACCACAGCAGGGTTCTACTAAACATGACATTATAAACCACAGCAGGGTTCTACTAAACATGACATTATAAACCACAGCAGGGTTCTACTAAACATGACATTATAAACCACAGCAGGGTTCTACTAAACATGACATTATAACAGCAGGGTTCTACTAAACATGACATTATACACCACAGCAGGGTTCTACTAAACATGACATTATAAACCACAGCAGGGTTCTACTAAACATGACATTATAACAGCAGGGTTCTACTAAACATTATAAACCACAGCAGGGTTCTACTAAATGTGACATTATAACAGCAGGGTTCTACTAAACGTGACATTATAAACCACAGCAGGGTTCTACTAAACATGACATTATAAACCACAGCAGGGTTCTACTAAACATGACATTATAACAGCAGGGTTCTACTAAACATTATAAACCACAGCAGGGTTCTACTAAATGTGACATTATAACAGCAGGGTTCTACTAAACGTGACATTATAAACCACAGCAGGGTTCTACTAAACATGACATTATACACCACAGCAGGGTTCTACTAAACACGACATTATAAACCACAGCAGGGTTCTACTAAATGTGACATTATAACAGCAGGGTTCTACTAAACGTGACATTATAAACCACAGCAGGGTTCTACTAAACATGACATTATAAACCACAGCAGGGTTCTACTAAACGTGACATTATAAACCACAGCAGGGTTCTACTAAACATGACATTATAAACCACAGCAGGGTTCTACTAAACGTGACATTATAACAGCAGGGTTCTACTAAACATGACATTATAACAGCAGGGTTCTACTAAACGTGACATTATAAACCACAGCAGGGTTCTACTAAACATGACATTATAACAGCAGGGTTCTACTAAACATGACATTATAACAGCAGGGTTCTACTAAACGTGACATTATAAACCACAGCAGGGTTCTACTAAACGTGACATTATAAACCACAGCAGGGTTCTACTAAACATGACATTATAACAGCAGGGTTCTACTAAACATGACATTATAACAGCAGGGTTCTACTAAACGTGACATTATAAACCACAGTAGGGTTCTACTAAACGTGACATTATAAACCACAGCAGGGTTCTACTAAACATGACATTATAAACCACAGCAGGGTTCTACTAAACGTGACATTATAAACCACAGCAGGGTTCTACTAAACATGACATTATAAACCACAGCAGTGTTCTACTAAACGTGACATTATAACAGTAGGGTTCTACTAAACATGACATTATAAACCACAGCAGTGTTCTACTAAACGTGACATTATAACAGCAGGGTTCTACTAAACGTGACATTATAACAGCAGGGTTCTACTAAACATGACATTATAAACCACAGCAGGGTTCTACTAAACATGACATTATAAACCACAGCAGGGTTCTACTAAATGTGACATTATAAACCACAGCAGGGTTCTACTAAACATGACATTATAAACCACAGCAGGGTTCTACTAAACATGACATTATAAACCACAGCAGGGTTCTACTAAACATGACATTATAAACCACAGCAGGGTTCTACTAAACGTGACATCATAAACCACAGCAGGGTTCTACTAAACATGACATTATAAACCACAGCAGGGTTCTACTAAACATGACATTATAAACCACAGCAGGGTTCTACTAAACATGACATTATAAACCACAGCAGGGTTCTACTAAACATGACATTATAACAGCAGGGTTCTACTAAACATGACATTATACACCACAGCAGGGTTCTACTAAACATGACATTATAAACCACAGCAGGGTTCTACTAAACATGACATTATAACAGCAGGGTTCTACTAAACATTATAAACCACAGCAGGGTTCTACTAAATGTGACATTATAACAGCAGGGTTCTACTAAACGTGACATTATAAACCACAGCAGGGTTCTACTAAATGTGACATTATAACAGCAGGGTTCTACTAAACGTGACATTATAAACCACAGCAGGGTTCTACTAAACATGACATTATAACAGCAGGGTTCTACTAAACGTGACATTATAAACCACAGTAGGGTTCTACTAAACGTGACATTATAAACCACAGCAGGGTTCTACTAAACATGACATTATAAACCACAGCAGGGTTCTACTAAACGTGACATTATAAACCACAGCAGGGTTCTACTAAACATGACATTATAAACCACAGCAGTGTTCTACTAAACGTGACATTATAACAGTAGGGTTCTACTAAACATGACATTATAAACCACAGCAGTGTTCTACTAAACGTGACATTATAACAGCAGGGTTCTACTAAACGTGACATTATAACAGCAGGGTTCTACTAAACATGACATTATAAACCACAGCAGGGTTCTACTAAACATGACATTATAAACCACAGCAGTGTTCTACTAAACGTGACATTATAACAGTAGGGTTATACTAAACATGACATTATAAACCACAGCACGGTTCTACAAAACGTGACATTATAAACCACATCAGGGTTCTACTAAACATGACATTATAACAGCAGGGTTATACTAAACATGACATTATAAACCACAGCAGGGTTCTACTAAACATGACATTATAACAGCAGGGTTCTACTAAACATGACATTATAAACCACAGCAGGGTTCTACTAAACGTGACATTATAAACCACAGCAGGGTTCTACTAAACATGACATTATAACAGCAGGGTTCTACTAAACATGACATTATAAACCACAGCAGGGTTCTACTAAACATGACATTATAACAGCAGGGTTCTACTAAACGTGACATTATAAACCACAGCAGGGTTCTACTAAACATGACATTATAAACCACAGCAGGGTTCTACTAAACATGACATTATAAACCACAGCAGGGTTCTACTAAACATGACATTATAAACCACAGCAGGGTTCTACTAAACGTGACATCATAAACCACAGCAGGGTTCTACTAAACATGACATTATAAACCACAGCAGGGTTCTACTAAACATGACATTATAAACCACAGCAGGGTTCTACTAAACATGACATTATAAACCACAGCAGGGTTCTACTAAACATGACATTATAACAGCAGGGTTCTACTAAACATGACATTATACACCACAGCAGGGTTCTACTAAACATGACATTATAAACCACAGCAGGGTTCTACTAAACATGACATTATAACAGCAGGGTTCTACTAAACATTATAAACCACAGCAGGGTTCTACTAAATGTGACATTATAACAGCAGGGTTCTACTAAACGTGACATTATAAACCACAGCAGGGTTCTACTAAACATGACATTATAAACCACAGCAGGGTTCTACTAAACATGACATTATAACAGCAGGGTTCTACTAAACATTATAAACCACAGCAGGGTTCTACTAAATGTGACATTATAACAGCAGGGTTCTACTAAACGTGACATTATAAACCACAGCAGGGTTCTACTAAACATGACATTATACACCACAGCAGGGTTCTACTAAACACGACATTATAAACCACAGCAGGGTTCTACTAAATGTGACATTATAACAGCAGGGTTCTACTAAACGTGACATTATAAACCACAGCAGGGTTCTACTAAACATGACATTATAAACCACAGCAGGGTTCTACTAAACGTGACATTATAAACCACAGCAGGGTTCTACTAAACATGACATTATAAACCACAGCAGGGTTCTACTAAACGTGACATTATAACAGCAGGGTTCTACTAAACATGACATTATAACAGCAGGGTTCTACTAAACGTGACATTATAAACCACAGCAGGGTTCTACTAAACATGACATTATAACAGCAGGGTTCTACTAAACATGACATTATAACAGCAGGGTTCTACTAAACGTGACATTATAAACCACAGCAGGGTTCTACTAAACGTGACATTATAAACCACAGCAGGGTTCTACTAAACATGACATTATAACAGCAGGGTTCTACTAAACATGACATTATAACAGCAGGGTTCTACTAAACGTGACATTATAAACCACAGTAGGGTTCTACTAAACATGACATTATAAACCACAGCAGGGTTCTACTAAATGTGACATTATAACAGCAGGGTTCTACTAAACGTGACATTATAAACCACAGCAGGGTTCTACTAAATGTGACATTATAACAGCAGGGTTCTACTAAACGTGACATTATAAACCACAGCACGGTTCTACTAAACGTGACATTATAAACCACAGCACGGTTCTACTAAACGTGACATTATAAACCACAGCACGGTTCTACTAAAAGTGACATTATAAACCACAGCAGGGTTCTACTAAACATGACATTGTAACAGTAGTTGACTTGTATTCAGTTTTTCCTGCTGATGGTTCACAACATGCCAGTCCATTCCACTTGAACGGTTCACAACATGTCAGTCCATTAGACTCTAATGGTTCACAACATGCCAGTCCATTCCACTTGAACGGTTCACAACATGTCAGTCCATTAGACTCTAATGGTTCACAACATGCCAGTCCATTCCACTTGAACGGTTCACAACATGTCAGTCCATTAGACTCTAATGGTTCACAACATGCCAGTCCATTCCACTCTAATGGTTCACAACATGCCAGTCCATTCCACTCTAATGGTTCACAACATGCCAGTTCATTCCACTCTAATGGTTCACAACATGTCAGTTCATTCCACTCTAATGGTTCACAACATGTCAGTTCATTCCACTCTAATGGTTCACAACATGCCAGTTCATTCCACTCTAATGGTTCACAACATGTCAGTTCATTCCACTTGAATGGTTCACAACATGTCAGTTCATTCCACTCTAATGGTTCACAACATGCCAGTTCATTCCACTCTAATGGTTCACAACATGCCAGTTCATTCCACTCTAATGGTTCAGAACATGTCAGTTCATTCCACTCTAATGGTTCACAACATGCCAGTTCATTCCACTCTAATGGTTCACAACATGCCAGTCCATTTCACTCTAATGGTTCACAACATGTCAGTTCATTCCACTCTAATGGTTCACAACATGCCAGTTCATTCCACTCTAATGGTTCACAACATGTCAGTTCATTCCACTCTAATGGTTCACAACATGCCAGTCCATTCCACTCTAATGGTTCACAACATGTCAGTTCATTCCACTCTAATGGTTCACAACATGCCAGTTCATTCCACTCTAATGGTTCACAACATGCCAGTTCATTCCACTCTAATGGTTCACAACATGTCAGTTCATTCCACTCTAATGGTTCACAACATGTCAGTCCATTCCACTCTAATGGTTCACAACATGTCAGTTCATTCCACTCTAATGGTTCACAACATGCCAGTTCATTCCACTCTAATGGTTCACAACATATCAGTTCATTCCACTCTAATGGTTCACAACATGTCAGTCCATTCCACTCTAATGGTTCACAACATGTCAGTTCATTCCACTCTAATGGTTCACAACATGTCAGTTCATTCCACTCTAATGGTTCACAACATGTCAGTTCATTCCACTCTAATGGTTCACAACATGTCAGTCCATTCCACTCTAATGGTTCACAACATGTCAGTTCATTCCACTCTAATGGTTCACAACATGTCAGTTCATTCCACTCTAATGGTTCACAACATGTCAGTTCATTCCACTCTAATGGTTCACAACATGCCAGTCCAATTCATGCGCTTTTGGAGTATTTGACTCTATTTAGTTCTGAGCTTCATTCCAAATTGCACCCTATTCCCTACATAGTGTCCTACGTTTTACCATAGCTGCCTGGTCAAAAGTAGTGCACTATATTGGGGATAGCGTGTCATAGGGCTCTGGTCTAAAGTAGTGCACTATATAGGGAATAGGGTGTCATAGGGCTCTGGTCTAAAGTAGTGCACTATATAGGGAATAGTAGAGTACCATTTAGGATGCAAAGCTACATTTTGTCCTGGCTCAGCTCCTTTTAAGATATGAGGTGTTTGACCCCCAGACATTTTTTGTCCAGATGATTTGACCCCTGTCCCAGCCCCTGGGCTCTGTACAAGCCTCCAGTGGAGGGTGTAGGAGGGCCCCACCCCAGTTTAGTTCCGTTTGAATGATCCTGGGATATGCAGGACCTCAGGGGGAGGGCGGGGGAAACCAGTGGTTCACCCTGATATCTCTCTCTCTCTCTCTCTCTCTCTCTCTCTCTCTCTCTCTCTCTCTCTCTCTCTCTCTCTCTCTCTCTCTCTCTCTCTCTCTCTCTCTCTCTCTCTCTCTCTCTCTCTCTCTCTCTCTCTCTCCCTCCCTCCCTCCCCCTCTCTCTCTCTCTCTCCCTCCCTCTCTCTCTCTCTCTCTCTCCCTCCCTCTCTCCCTCCCTCCCTCTCTCTCTCCCTCTCTCTCTCTCTCCCTCTCCCCCTCCCTCTCTATCCCTCTCTCTCTCCCTCTACCTCTCTCTCTCCCCCCTACCTCTCTATCCCTCTCTCTCTCTGCCCCTCTCCATCTTTCTCTCCACAGGTTGACTCAGTGGATAAAGCAGAATCAGCTCTGAGAGTCTCTGGAGACATGCTACACAGAACAGAGGGCTGGTTATCCTCTTCCATCACCCATAGCAACAAGAGTCTCTGGAGACATGCTACACAGAACAGAGGGCTGGTTATCCTCTTCCATCACCCATAGCAACAAGAGTCTCTGTGACACGCTACACAGAACAGAGGGCTGGTTATCTTCTTCCATCACCCATAGCAACAAGAGTCTCTGGAGACATGCTACACAGAACAGAGGGCTGGTTATCCTCTTCCATCACCCATAGCAACAAGAGTCTCTGGAGACATGCTACACAGAACACAAGGGCTGGTTATCCTCTTCCATCACCCATAGCAACAAGAGTCTCTGGAGAGACGCTACACAGAACAGAGGGCTGGTTATCCTCTTCCATCACTCATAGCAACAAGAGTCTCTGGAGATACGCTACACAGAACAGAGGGCTGGTTATCCTCTTCCATCACCCATAGCAACAAGAGTCTCCGGAGATACGCTACACAGAACAGAGGGCTGGTTATCCTCTTCCATCACCCATAGCAACAAGAGTCTCCGGAGACATGCTACACAGAACAGAGGGCTGGTTATCCTCTTCCATCACCCATAGCAACAAGAATCTCTGGAGACACGCTACACAGAACAGAGGGCTGGTTATCCTCTTCCATCACCCATAGCAACAAGAGTCTCCGGAGACACGCTACACAGAACAGAGGGCTGGTTATCCTCTTCCATCACCCATAGCAACAAGAGTCTCTGTGACACGCTACACAGAACACAAGGGCTGGTTATCCTCTTCCATCACCCATAGCAACAAGAGTCTCTGGAGACATGCTACACAGAACAGAGGGCTGGTTATCCTCTTCCATCACCCATAGCAACAAGAGTCTCTGTGACACGCTACACAGAACACAAGGGCTGGTTATCCTCTTCCATCACCCATAGCAACAAGAGTCTCTGTGACACGCTACACAGAACACAAGGGCTGGTTATCCTCTTCCATCACCCATAGCAACAAGAGTCTCTGTGACACGCTACACAGAACACAAGGGCTGGTTATCCTCTTCCATCACCCATAGCAACAAGAGTCTCTGGAGAGACGCTACACAGAACAGAGGGCTGGTTATCCTCTTCCATCACCCATAGCAACAAGAGTCTCTGGACACGCTACACAGAACAGAGGGCTGGTTATCCTCTTCCATCACCCATAGCAACAAGAGTCTCTGGACACGCTACACAGAACAGCAGACTTAAATGAGGTTTTCTCATTCACAATCCATTGTCTCCAGTGATCACATGGTCAACTATTCTGAGACACATTTACTAGTAATTAAGTTCAATACGACTTACACAAAGACACATACACACATATTTACACACTCAGACACACACGCTCTATCTTTCTGCTCTGTCTCTACTCCCCCCCTCTCTCTTTCTCTCTCTTTCTGCTCTCTTTCTGCTCTCTTTCTGCTCTCTCTTTGTCTCTCTCTTTCTGCTCTCTCTTTCTGCTCTCTCTTTCTGTCTCTCTCTTTCTGTCTCTCTCTCTTTCTGTCTCTCTCTCTTTCTGCTCTCTCTCTCTTTCTGCTCTCTCTCTCTCTCAATTTAAGGGATTTATTGGCATGGGAAACATACGTTAACATTGCCAAAGCAAGTGAAGTACTGTAGATAATAAACAAAAGTGAAATAAATAATACTAATGAACAGTAAACACTCACAGAAGTTTCAAAAGTTACAAATGTCATATTATGTATATTTACAGTGTTGTAACAATGTACAAATGGTTAAAGGACAAATGGGAAAATAAATAAGCATAAATATGGGTTGTATTTACAATGGTGTTTGTTCTTCACTGGTTGACCTTTTCTCGTGGCGACAGGTCACACATCTTGCTGCTGTGATGGCACACTGTGGTATTTCACCCAGTAGATATGGGAGTTTATCAAAATTGGATTTGTTTTTGAATTCTTTGTGGATCTGTGTAATCTGAGGGAAATATAGACAGGTTTTTTTACCTTGTCAGCTCAGGGATTCGATCTAGCAACCTTTCAGTTACTGGCCCAATGCTGTAACCACTAGACTACCTGTCCCCACCTGCCTTTAGTTAAGGAGTACTAAACCTGGGGGGGGGGGGGGGTTCTGTATGGTTTATCTTCAGGTGTGTTAACCAGCCTACTCCTGAGCTCTCTAAGATCCAAATTAGAGAGGAGAGGGTCAGCTCAGCCTCTCAAAGGGTTGTATACCACACACACAAATACACACACATACCTGGCTGAGAGACCCTTAGCAACCCAAGACCCAGAGGCAGGTGAGGAGAGGTCGGAGGTTAAATGTCATCTATTGTCCAGCCAGCCTGACCTAACCTGCAGGAGGGGGCTGGTTAATTGTCCTCTATTGCTGAGGGGAGGGAGGGGGATGTAGGGAGGGAGGGATGGAGGAAAGAAGGAGGGGTTGGGTGAGGTCGTTTGTGTGTGTGTGAGGGGTGTGTTTCGAGAGGTGTATTGCTTGATGGTAAATCAAGTGGTAATTAAAAACTCTTACAGACAGACAGACAGACAGACAGACAGACAGACAGACAGACAGACAGACAGACAGTTTACTCTGTGGGAATGAAGTCAGGCGTTTACTAGGATGGATATTGGATACATTATGGGAAGCACTGTGGTCCACACATACACTGAGACTGGGCCCTGAGAGCACTGTGGTCCACACATACACTGAGACTGGGCCCTGAGAGCACTGTGGTCAACCCATACACTGAGACTGGGCCCTGAGAGCACTGTGGTCAACACATACACTGAGACTGGGCCCTGAGAGCACTGTGGTCAACACATACACTGAGACTGGGTACTGAGAGCACTGTGGTCAACACATACACTGAGACTGGGCCCTGAGAGCACTGTGGTCCACACATACACTGAGACTGGGCCCTGAGAGCACTGTGGTCCACACATACACTGAGACTGGGCCCTGAGAGCACTGTGGTCAACACATACACTGAGACTGGGCCCTGAGAGCACTGTGGTCCACACATACACTGAGACTGGGCCCTGAGAGCACTGTGGTCAACACATACACTGAGACTGGGCCCTGAGAGCACTGTGGTCAACACATACACTGAGACTGGGCACTGAGAGCACTGTGGTCAACACAGACACTGAGACTCTAAGCCAGTCCTCTCAGGACATATGTGACTGCTACTAAAACACTATCTGGCTATCTGAAGAGAGCATGCTGTGTGAGTGTGTGTGTGTGTGTGTGTGTGTGTGTGTGTGTGTGTGTGTGTGTGTGTGTGTGTGTGTGTTCTCTCCTCCTTACTACTAGCAGTAAGGAATGTGTTGATTTAAACTACTCCCTCCTTGGGCCTTACATTAGATTATGTTATAGAGACATGTCTGGACACATAGCTAACTCACTTAACACTGAGGACCTAATAACAGTCCTGAGGAGATAGTGAATAGCCAATAGAGGACTGAGCCTGACAACACTGAGGAGATAGTAACAGTCCTGAGGAGATATTATGAACAGTCCTGAGGAGATAGTAACAGTCCCGAGGAGATAGTAACAGTCCTGAGGAGATAGTAACAGTCCTGAGGAGATAGTAACAGCCCTGAGGAGATAATGAATAGCCCATAGAGTACTGGGCCTGACAACACTAGCGGTGGGTTAGATTCAGTCCAGAGGAGATAGTGAACATAGTAACTTTAAGTTGATAGGGAGGGAGGGGGGAGGGAGGGGGGGAGGGAGGGTGGCAGGCAGACAGACAGACAGACAGACAGACAGACAGACAGACAGGCAGGCAGGCATGCGTGCACACACACACCGTCAACAGATATCAAGCATATCACAGGAAACTGCCCAATGGACTAAAAGCATCAGTCAGGGGGACAGAGGGGGACAGAGAGAAAGAGAAAGAGGCCATGTGACTGAATTCCCATAGACCCTATGACCCACATCTCCCACATCCCAAACACACTCAACCCTCATCAGGGGCTCTTGGGACAGAGGGGTCTGGAGGGCCTTATTATAGATGTGGATTAATGTCACTGAGACTTTTCATGCTCTTAGAGATCTGTGTGTGTGTGTGTGTGTCTGTGTGTGTGTGTGTGTGTGTGTGTGTGTGTGTGTGTGTGTGTGTGTGTGTGTGTGTGTGTGTGTGTGTGTGTGTGTGTGTGTGTGTGTGTGTGTGTGTGTGTGTAGGGGGTTAGGTGAGAGAGTCTGGAGTGGAGTGTCGAATGTGCTTCAGGGATTTAGGACTGTTCATTAAAAGTTGGCACAAGGAATGTCTGTGTGTTTGCCTTCCTGCGTGCGTTCGGTTTGAAGCCACGACTTCCCCAGTCCCATGTGGTCCAGTGACCATGTGTTCGGTTTGAAGCCATGACTTCCCCAGTCCCATGTGGTCCAGTGATCATGTGTTCAGTTTGAAGCCATGACTTCCCCAGTCCCATCTGGTCCAGTGATGATGTGTTCAGTTTGAAGCCATGACTTCCCCAGTCCCATCTGGTCCAGTGATGATGTGTTCAGTTTGAAGCCATGACTTCCCCTGTCCCATGTGGTCCAGTGATCATGTGTTCAGTTTGAAGGCATGACTTCCCCTGTCCCATGTGGTCCAGTGATCATGTGTTCAGTTTGAAGCCATGACTTCCCCTGTCCCATGTGGTCCAGTGATCATGTGTTCAGTTTGAAGCCATGACTTCCCCTGTCCCATGTGGTCCAGTGATCATGTGTTCAGTTTGAAGCCATGCCTCCCCCGGTCCCATCTGGTCCAGTGATCATGTGTTCAGTTTGAAGCCATGACTTCCCCAGTCCTGTGTGGTCCAGCATGCTCAAAACACCTGTGTGTAATGGAAGGAGGACGCTATAAACGCGTTGTAACTGAAGAATACAGTCGGCTGTAACTGTGATGAAACCAGTTTAAACAGTGTACAGTAAGTGTGTATTTAGTGAATTCGTGAAGTTATTTTGATGTAATATGAAAGTAGAGGGCTTTATGTTTCTGTAACTGTGCCACAGTTGAGATGGATGAAGCTTTAGATGGACTATTTGGTTGTTTTGGCCTACACTCCTTAACAGTACATTCTAGGGCTAATCAGTCCATAGCACAGACAGAAACACAGGGAAAGGCCTCCCGAGTGGAGCAGTGGTCTAAGACACTGCATCGCAGTGCTAGTTGTGCCACTAGAGATCCTGGTTCGAGTCCAGGCTCTGTCTCAGCCGGCCGCGACCGGGAGACCCATGGGGCGGCGCACAATTGGCCCAGCGTCGTCTGGGTTAGGGAAGGGTTTGGCCGGCAGGGGTATCCTTGTCCCATCGCGCACTAGCGACCCCTGTGGCGGGCCGGGTGCAGTGCACGCTGACATGGTCACCAGGTGTACAGTGTTGGTGCGGCTGGCTTCCGGGTTAAGTGGGCATTGTGTCAAGAAGCAGTGCGGCTTTGTTGGGTTGTGTTTCGGAGGACGCACGGCTCTCGACCTTCTCCTCTCCCGAGTCCACGGCTCTCGACCTTCTCCTCTCCCGAGTCCACGGCTCTCGACCTTCTCCTCTCCCGAGCCCACGGCTCTCGACCTTCTCCTCTCCCGAGTCCACGGCTCTCGACCTTCTCCTCTCCCGAGTCCACGGCTCTCGACCTTCTCCTCTCCCGAGCCCACGGCTCTCGACCTTCTCCTCTCCCGAGTCCACGGCTCTCGACCTTCTCCTCTCCCGAGTCCACGGCTCTCGACCTTCTCCTCTCCCGAGTCCACGACTCTCGACCTTCTCCTCTCCCAAGTCCATACGGGAGTTGCAGCGACGATAAAAGACTACCAACGGAAACCATGAAATTGGGGAGAAAAAATAAATAAATAAGAAAATATTTACGATTTTAAAAAAAAAATCCACCGCATGGCAAAATGTCAAACTTACATTTTTCTCTCCTCCGTCAAGAGGGGGGTCACAAAATAATGTTGCCCTCTTGGTGTGGAGGACCCGCAACCAAATCTCTTAGGGGTCATGCCAACCTGTTGATTGTCCCTCCCTGGGGGCTTGGGTGGATTGGCTATATGGGAATTCTGGCAAACGCCATAAGGCAAGGACCATCATTGATTGGGGTAGGATTTTAAATTAATATTAGTAATATATATTTACAGAAATAACTTGAGCAATTTTCTCTGTTGCCATAATAATCTATACTGAGCATTTGGCTGACCAGTAAGTAACGACCGGCCCCCTACCAAGATGGTCAGGCAGGTTTCCTGATTGGCTGAGCTGAGGCGGCAGAAATTCACCTTCAAAGGGTGCGTTCGTAAATTCGCTCTGGCTATCTATTCCAATGTCAGAGAGTGCCAGAGAGCAGAATAACTGATGAATTTACTATAAACACTTAACACCGGCTGAATATGACCGGTGTCAGTAAACGGCCTGAAAAACAAAGTAATTAAACTGTTGCCAGCAGCACAGTTACAGTCACCAAAGCTCTGCATAACATGAAAACAGTTTAATCAGCTCTGCTCGGGCAAGTCAAATGGTCCGAGTGAGGTGTTCTCTCATTTGTGTCTGGAAGTAGCTAGCAAACTAGCCGACTTTGGGTTTGTTGTAAATTGTGTCAGAGTGCGCTCTGGGTCATTCGTAAATGCAGAGCATTGTCAGATTGTCCGTTTGTAAATTCCAGCCGTTTTGTAGTGTTCTGACCTCCCGGTGCTCTCGGAGAATTTACGAACACACCATAAATCAAAACGCGCATCATGATCTGAGTGAGACCTGCTGCTCTGACGCTCTCAGATTTCAGTTTCCATTTAACCCATCTGAACAGTAGGCTAAAGTTCTCTTAATAACGTGCCATAAGCCTATTTGAAGTCCCAGTCTTGTGACTGTTTAATTAGTACAGCGCCTCACAATCATCGTATCTGCTATCATAGCACTGCTATCATCCTCTTCTACCACTTGAACAAATCTTTACCAAACATTCATTTTTTTGGCCCTCCCTTCTCTTTATTTTCAACTCTCCATGTCGCAGCTTTTCTCTTATTGAATTAGACTTCGACGTTGTCCTTTTTTTCCTCCGTGAATCGACGTTAACTTGTTCTGCCCATTCCCAAAAGCATTTGGAGATTGGCATGTTTAGGTTTATGCAGTTTAGGTTTATGCAGTAATGCCAGATAGCCTAAAATAATAAATGAAAACCTCAATGTAACCTATATATATATGAATTGCACAATAATTATACATTTCTGTATTTTTCACGGTATTGTTTTCTCTTTATTCAATCCTCCCGGCACCCACCCGCCCTTCATCCACACAATATTCCATGACCCTCAACCTGCTCGCCCCGTGGATATAACCGTGAGGACTGCGGGCTATGAGCCAACGTGCGCATCACTAGAACACAGTCGCCCGTCGGGGAAAGTGAATGAGGGCAGCAAGGACGAGACATTTTACTGACTCCCCATTCCAGGTGTTGCCTACAATGTCTAGGGGCTAGATGAAGGACTGAGGTCCGCCCTCTTCTTCCTCTCTCCCTATCCCTCAATCCATCCCTACATCCAGGGTAGGGCAGGCTACAGGGGGCAGGGCTCCACTCGCAGGGGAGACCAGAGGGGAGGCGCATCGCCGGAGACCCGCTCAAACCCTCTCCTGACACAGTCAGACGGACCGACGGACGGAGGCAGGAGGCATATGCTGAAGCAAACAGTTGTGCGCTCGCTCTCCGATGTGATCCGATTTCAGAAAAAAAAACGCAACTTTTTGGTTGCAAGACCCGCGGAGTTCTATTCCAAGACGGTGGATCCGTTTGTTTTCTTCTGTTATGCGAGTGGATTTTCTTTGGAAGGAATAACGTTTTTATTTGAATATAAACGATATTTTTTATAAACTATAAACTACTTTTTTTACCCCGTTATATCGAGCTGCAGTGAACTCCGAAAGAGTTGATAAGGACAGTCAGGATGTCCCATATCTCCGTCAACGACCACCTGGAGGGGATTCTATCAGACTTCGAAGGTAAGCGCCTTCTGTCTGTCCCACGTACACTAATACACGTTCAAAACACAAAGCGGTTGAATCAACATAAAACGTCGTCTGAAGTGAATGGGATACATTGATGTTAACCTTTAGGCTACTTCAAAAGCACTCTGATTTTTACACTGCGTTTTAGGGGGGGGGGGACGTGCTTTGGGAAAGCGTCATAGAGAGGAAATGCAGTCCTCTCATATGTTTTCCTCCCTCCAGCAGAATCAGAGTCAGTGTAGTGTGTGATTAGTGTGTAATAATCAGACGGTACAGGAAGTCTCCGCAGGTATAGAGAGAGACAGGTTATGTCAACTCAGCGGTGTCGGCGAAGCTATCTCTGAAAACACTTTACCTAGCAAACACAAATACTCTTTTTCAAGTCAGAATTAGGCAGATCTGAGATGCAGAAAAATAAAGGGATTTATTGCCTACTTTTTGCCTATATTTTATTTTATAAAAAAAAAAAAAAGAAAGTAGTTTGTAGTTCTAATAGTTAGTTACACCACTACGTGGCAAAACAGTAATTGACTACTGAAAACACGGGCTAGGTTAGAATTGAGTTCAACTACAACCAAGCTACTTCAACATGTAGTTTAATGACGAGTTGAACTACATGAACCTCACCCCTTGGGGCAGCAGGTAGCCTATCGGTTAGAGCGTTGGGTCAGTAACCGAAAGGTTGCTGGATCGAATCTCCGAGCTGACCAGATAAAATAAATCAGTCGTTCTTCCTGAAAAAGGCAGTTAAATCCACTGTTCCTAGGCTGTCATTGTAAATAAGAATGTGTTCTTAACTGACTTGTCTAGTTAAATAAAGGTAAAATAAACGTCCCAACTCACTTAGCTTAGAGGAGGAGTAGTGGGGCTCCTGACACAGTAGGACTGGGCTAATACACATCACTCTGTAGTTGTGTTAGTGAGCTAATACACATCACTCTGTAGTTGAGTTAGTGGGCTAATACACATCACTATGTAGTTGTGGGCTAATACACATCACTCTGTAGTTGTGTTATGGAACTCTCTTTGTCTCTATCTCTCTTTCTCTCTCTCTTCATTCCTGGGCTCAGTTTAGACAGGTGTTGATTTGAGGCGCTAAACAAATTAGCTTAGCCTCTGGCTGGCCTGTGATATAGTCAGTGATTACATGTGTGTTGTAGAGTGTGGAACAGCACTCCCCTGTTTCCTCTGAGTTAGGTGTCACAGTTGAACAGCACCCCCCTGTTTCCTCTGGGTTAGGAACAGCACCACCTTGTTTCCTCTGGGTTAGGTGTCACAGTGGAACAGCACTCCCCCGTTTCCTCTGGGTTAGGTGTCACAATGGAACAGCACTCCCCTGTTTCCTCTGGGTTAGGTGTCACAGTGGAACAGCACCACCCTGTTTCCTCTGGGTTAGGTGTCACAGTGGAACAGCACTCCCCTGTTTCCTCTGGGTTAGGTGTCACAGTGGAACAGCACTCCCCTGTTTCCTCTGGGCTAGGTGTCACAGTGGAACAGCACTCCCCTGTTTCCTCTGGGTTAGGTGTCACAGTGGAACAGCACTCCCCTGTTTCCTCTGGGCTAGGTGTCACAGTGGAACAGCACTCCCCTGTTTCCTCTGGGCTAGGTGTCACAGTGGAACAGCACTCCCCTGTTTCCTGCCATCCTAGACCCACTTCAATTTGTATACCGCCCCAACAGGTCTACAGATGACCCAATCGCCATCACACTGCACACTGCCCTATCCCATCTGAACAAAAATAATATATATGTAAGAATGCTGTTCATTGACTACAGCTCAGCATTCAATACCATAGTTCCCTCCAAGCTCATCATCAAGCTGGAGGCCCTGGGTCTCAACCCCACCCTTTGCAACTGGGTCCTGGACTTTCTGACGGGCCGCACCCAGGTGGAGAAGTTAGGAAACAACACCTCGACTTCACTGACTCTCAACACTGGGGCCCCACAAGGGTGTGTGCTCACCCCTCTCCTGTACTACTTGTTCACCCATGACTGCGTGGCCACGCACGCCTCCAACTCAATCATCAGTAGTGGGCTTGGTCACCAACAACGACAAGACGGCCTACAGGGAGGAGGTGAGGGCACTCGGCGTGTGGTGTCAGGAAAACAACCTCTCACTCAATATCAACAAAGCAAAGGAGATGATCGTGGACTTCAGGGAATAGCAGAGGGAGCACCCCTGTCCACATTGAAGGAACCATAGTGGAGCAGGTGGAAAGTTTTAAGTTCCTCTGCGTACACATCACAGACAAACTGAAATGGTCCACCCACACAGTGTGGTGAAGAAGGTGCAACAGCGCCACAGGAGGCTGAAGAAATTTGGCTTGTCACCTAAAACCCTGACAAACTTCTACAGATGCACAATCGAGAGCATCCTGGCGGGCTGTATCACAGCCTGGTACGGCAACTGCAATGCCTTCGACCGTAAGGCTCTCCAGAGGGTAGTGAGGTCCGCACAACGCATCACCGGGGGCAAACTACCTGCCCTCCAGGATACCTACAGCACACGATGCCACAGGAAGGCCAAGAAGATCATCAAGGACAACAACCACCCGAGCCACTGCCTGTTCACACCGCTATCATCCAGAAGGCGAGGTCAATACAGGTGCATCAAAGCTGGGACTGAGAGACTGAAGAACAACTTCTATCTCAAGGCCATCAGACTGTTAAACAGCAATCACTAACTCAGAGAGGCTGCTGCCACCTTGAGACCCAATCACTGGACACTTTATTAAATCGGCCACTAGTCACTTTAAACAATGCCACTTTAATAATGTTTACATATCTTACATTACTCATATCATATGTATATACTGTATTTTATACCATCTATTGCATCTTGCCTATGCTGCTCGGCCATCGCTCATCCATATATTTATGTGTACATATTCTCATTCACCCCTTTAGATTTGTGTGTATTAGGTAGTTGATGGGAATCGTTAGATTACTTGTTAGATTTGTGTGTATAAGGTAGTTGTTGGGAATTGTTAGATTACTTGTTAGATTTGTGTGTATTAGGTAGTTGTTGGGAATTGTTAGATTACTTGTTAGATATTACTGCATTGTTGGAACTAGAAGCACAAGCATTTTGTTACACTCGCATTAACATCTGCTAACCATGTATATGTGACCAATACAATTTGATTTGATTTGATCAATAGGAGGTGAGATGTAAAACTGGCCTTAGATCAGTTTATGGGGTCAACCAAGAGAGTTGACCCTGCTATTCCTTAATTGATAGATGACAGTCCTTCCTAAACCTAATAAGCATAGCCAGGCTAAACCTAATGAGGTTTGCTGATTTAAAATCGTTGGCAAATGTTAGTCTCTGCTAGCGTGATGCTAATAGCTAAAGAGTAAACAGATCAGAGGTTGGGTAGCAGGCCAGGCTAAGCTAGGCTAGGCTACCCCCCTTAGTTACAACAACACACAAGGCTACATCTGTCTCTACTGCTGTGGACTCATCTCTTTGAACACAGGCACGCATGTACACACACACACACACTCTCGCTTTCTCTCTCCCTCTCTCTTCCGTCTTTCCAGAGGCCAAATCGTCCAGTCTTCTCCTATCCAACAGATGTTTCAGATCATTTCACTTTGCCTCCTTGTTTGGTGGCCATGTTTATTTGAATGCAGAGATACAACAAACTCTGTCTTCTCCTCAACAATCTCTTTTAGAACCAGTTTAAACACTCGTTCTTTCTCCTCAACGATCTCTTTTAGAACCAGTTTAAACACTCGTTCTTTCTCCTCAACGATCTCTTTTAGAACCAGTTTAAACACTCGTTCTTTCTCCTCAACGATCTCTTTTAGAACCAGTTTAAACACTCGTTCTTTCTCCTCAACGATCTCTTTTAGAACCAGTTTAAACACTCGTTCTTTCTCCTCAACGATCTCTTTTAGAACCAGTTTAAACACTCGTTCTTTCTCCTCAAACGATCTCTTTTAGAACCACTGCCAACATACATTCTTTCTCCTCTGTGTGGTGTGGTGTGTGGAGTCCCAGCCAACTAGGTATACCGTGTCAGATGAGATGCGACAGCCTCAAATTCAATTTGTTGACAGGGAGCCATTGTGGTGCTGACTGCTGTGGCTGTAGCTGAGCATCAGGGGCTGTTCTGTCTTGTGCCCAGTCCAATTAGTAACCTGTTCAATCACATGTATGTCCGCCAGGCAGGGGGAAACATGTGACTCAGGGTAGAAGTAGCAAATGTTCATCAAGATTGTTCAAAGGTTTAAAAAACCAATTTAAATAAATGCAACAGTTGGACAAACTTTTAGAATGTTTTTAAATCCAGCAGATATTAACTGAATTATAGCACGTAAAAAACATTGTACTGGCACGGTCAAATAAAGAAAGGCCTTCTGGCATTTTGGTGAAAAATCCTGTTTACATTTTTTTGGTAAAATAAAATAAAAAATGTCTTCTTCTAATGCTGTCATTTTTTTCATGTTATATCAGGTATTGTTTTTACACTTTGTGATAAGATAAAGATATATATGTGCCTTATTTGCATATGCTATACAGTGCCTTCAGAAATGATTCACACCTCTTAACTTTCTCAACATTGTGTTGTGTTACAGGCTGAATGTAAAATTTATTAAATTGTGATTTTTTTTTGGGGGGGGGGGGGGGGGGGGGGGGGGGTCAATGGCCAAATATCCCATAATGTCAAAGCGGAATTGTTTTTTCCCAGAATTTTTACAGATCAATAAAAAAAAATGTAGAGCTGAAATGTCTTGAATAGTCAACCTCGTTGTTATGGAAACGCCTAAATAAGTTCAGGAATAAAAATGGGCTTAATATGTCACATAATATGTTGAGTTGACTCACTCTTGTGTGCAATAATAGTGTTTAACATGAGTTTTGATTTACTTCCTCATCAGGCCATATTTTCAAGCATAGTGGTGGGCTGCATCATGTTATGGGTATGCTTGTAATCGTTAAGGACTGGGGAGTTTTTCCAAGACAAAAGATCAACTGAATGGAGCTAAGAAATGACAAAATCCGAGAGGAAATCCCCTGGTTCAGTCTGCTTTCTACCAGACACTGGGAGATGACAAACACAATAACCTAAAACATAAGACCAAAGCTACACTGGAGTTGCTTGCCAAGAAGACATTGAATGTTACCGAGTGGCCGAGTTACAGTTTCGACTTAAATATTCTTGAAAATCTATGGCAAGACCTGAAAATGGTTGCCTAGCAATGATCAACAGCCAATTTAACAGTAAATAATAATGGGTAAATGTTGCACCATCCAGGTGTGGAAAGCGGGAAAGCTCTTAGAGATTTACCCAGAACGACTGGAACCATTGGTGCTTCTACAAAGTATTGAATCAGTGGTGTGAATGAGATATTTCTGTATTATGGAGTATTGTGTATAGATGGATGAGATTTTTTATTTTTATATTTATTTATTTTTATTTTTATTTCAGCACCACAATGGCTCCCTGTCAACAAATTGAATTTGAGGCTGTCGCATCTCATCTGACACTGTATACCTAGTTGGCTGGGATTCCACACACCACACCACACAGAGGAGAAAGAATGTATGTTGGCAGTGGTTCTAAAAGAGATCGTTGAGGAGAAAGAACGAGTTTTTAAACTGGTTCTAAAAGAAAGAGTTTAAGGAGAAAGAATGAGTTTTTAAACTGGTTCTAAAAGAGATTGTTGAGGAGAAAGAACGAGTGTTTTATTTTTTTTAATCAATTTTGAATTCAGGCTGTAACACAGGATTTAACACAACAAAAATGTGGAATAAGTCAAGGGGTATGAATAATTTATGAAGGGTATATTTGCAGTCGTGAATAAATTAACATAAAGTGGTGGAACAGGACCAAAAACCTGCTACCTGCACTTACCTGTCTAGACTGACTAATTCATTTTGTTTTTGTCACTTTCTCTTGCATAATTCAACAGGTGTCAATAGCAGGATAACCATGCAATTTAAAATCAAAAAGCTTGGCTCTAGATTACACTACACTGTACCAGTAACATTGGACACAACTACTCATTCCAGGGTTTTTATTTATTTATAAAATGTTCTACATTGTAGAATAATAGCGAAGACATCAAAACTATTAAATAACACATATGGAATCATGTAGTAACCAAAAGAAGTGTTAAACAAATAATGAACGCAATCAATCCAGCGAGATTAAAGTGACCCCTCAAACACAGGAAATTGATGTCTGAAAAAGACAGACCTTTAGGCAGGCGAGGTATTCACACTGCTAATAGAAGGTTCCACAACAGCAGCTTTCAGTTCCTCCCCTTCCTGAAGAACATTAAAGGGGAATTGAAACACTAGTCCCTCCCCTTCCTGAAGGACATTAAAGGGGAATGGAAACACTAGTTCCTTCCCTTCCTGAAGGACATTAAAGGGGAATGGAAACACTAGTTCCTTCCCTTCCTGAAGGACATTAAAGGGGAATGGAAACACTAGTCTCTCCCCTTCCTGAAGGACATTAAAGGGGAATGGAAACACTAGTCTCTCCCCTTCCTGAAGGACATTAAAGGGGAATGGAAACACTAGTCTCTCCCCTTCCTGAAGGACATTAAAGGGGAATGGAAACACTAGTCTCTCCCCTTCCTGAAGGACATTAAAGGGGATTGGAAACACTAGTTCCTCCCCTTCCTGAAGGACATTAAAGGGGAATGGAAACACTAGTCCCTCCCCTTTCTGAAGGACATTAAAGGGGAATGGAAACACTAGTTCCTCCCCTTCCTGAAGGACATTAAAGGGGAATGGAAACACTAGTCCCTCCCCTTCCTGAAGGACATTAAAGGGGAATGGAAACACTAGGATTCAGAAAGGCAGCTCACTGGAACTGGTAAGTGTTTCCATTCCCCTTTAAGATCACGACTCTACAAGGAACTAGGGTGGAGTGTGGAGTTATCTGTGTGTGTGTGCGTGGGTAAGACTGTGTTCATGTATCTGCACTGATCTGAAAAGAGAGAGCAACCAATGTATTGCCCAGTGTCTAAAAGCCATAGGATGGATGAGAGGAGACCGGGTGTTGGTAACCTGATCTTAGACCGGTTGTTAGGGTCAACCTGGAATTACTGAAGCTAGGTCTATACCAAAATGGCATCCTAACAACACATCTGCCACGCTAATCCTCAACACGGGTGCCCCTCAGGGGTGCGTGCTCAGTCCCCTCCTGTACTCCCTGTTCAATCATGCCAGGCATGACTACAACACCATCATTAAGTTTGCTGACGACACAACAGTGGTAGGCCTGATCACCGACAATGTTGAGACAGCCTATAGGGAGGAGGTCAGAGACCTGGCCGGGTGGTGCCAGAATAACAACCTATCCCTCAATGTAACCAAGACTAAGGACATTATTGTGGACTACAGGAAAAGGAGGACCGAGCACGCCCCCATTCTCATCGATGGGGCTGCAGTGAAGCAGGTTTAGAGCTTCAAGTTCCTTGGTGTCCACATCACCAACAAACTATCATAGTCCAAACACACCAAGACAGTCGTGAAGAGGGCACGACAACGCCTTTTCCCCCTCAGGAGACTGAAAAGATTTGGCGTGGGTCCTCAGATCCTCAAAAATGTCTACAGCTGCACCATCGAGAGCATCCTGACTGGTTGCATCACTGCCTGGTATGGCAACTGCTTGGCCTCCGACCGCAAGGCTCTACAGAGGGTAGTGCGTACGGCCTTGTACATCACAGGGGCCAAGCTTCCTGCCATCCAGGAACCTCTATACCAGGCGGTGTCAGAGGAAGGCCCTAAAAACGGTCAAAGACTCCAGCCACCCTAGTCATAGACTGTTCTCTCTGCTACCACACAGTAAGCGGTACCTGAGCACCAAGTCGAGGTCCAAAAGCCTTCTTAACAGTTTCTAACCCCCCCGAAGCCATAAGACTCCTGAACAGCTAATCAAAGGGCTACCCAGAACCCCCTGTTTTACTCTGCTGCTATTCTCTGTTTATTATCTATGCATAGTCACTTTCATTCTACCTATATGTACATGTACATATTACCTCAATTACCTCGACTAACTGCTACCCCCTTGCCTAGTTAAAGAAAGGTTAAATAAATAAAATATATTTATAGCCTCTCTACTGTTATTTTACTGCTGCTCTTTAATTATTAGTTTTTTTTTACTTATCTATTTTTTCGTTAACATTATTTTATTATCGTTATTTTTCTTAAAACTGCATTGTTGGTTAAGGGCTTGTAAGTAAGCGTTTCACTGTAAGGTCTGCTACACCTGTTGTATTCAGCATTTCACTGTAAGGTCTACCTACACCTGTTGTATTCAGCATTTCACTGTAAGGTCTACTACACCTGTTGTATTCAGCGTTTCACTGTAAGGTCTACTACACCTGTTGTATTCAGCGTTTCACTGTAAGGTCTACCTACACCTGTTGTATTCAGCATTTCACTGTAAGGTCTACTACACCTGTTGTATTCAGCATTTCACTGTAAGGTCTACTACACCTGTTGTATTCAGCATTTCACTGTAAGGTCTACTACACCTGTTGTATTCAGCATTTCACTGTAAGGTCTACTACACCTGTTGTATTCAGCGTTTCACTGTGAGGTCTACCTACACCTGTTGTATTCAGCATTTCACTGTGAGGTCTACTACACCTGTTGTATTCAGCATTTCACTGTAAGGTCTACTACACCTGTTGTATTCAGCATTTCACTGTAAGGTCTACTACACCTGTTGTATTCAGCATTTCACTGTAAGGTCTACTACACCTGTTGTATTCAGCGTTTCACTGTAAGGTCTACTACACCTGTTGTAAGTCAGCATTTCACTGTAAGGTCTACTACACCTGTTGTATTCAGCGTTTCACTGTAAGGTCTACTACACCTGTTGTATTCAGCATTTCACTGCAAGGTCTACTACACCTGTTGTATTCGTGACTAATAAAATGTGATTTGATTTGATTTAATCCCTATATCGTGTACTACTTTAGACTAGAACCCATAAGGCTAAGTAGTGCACGATGTAGAGAATAGGGTGCCAGTTGAGATGTACCCTAAAGCAGGGTAAAGGGAAGCTGGAGGGGCAGAGGTGGGAAGTAATCTGATTCTGGACCTGTAGCTACTGCTGGGGGTCATGGCTTAAGGGTTGTCAGGGCGATGCCAGTCACTTCCTGGTACTAAACCTTAGTAGAGTCCAAGACCCCTGGTGATCACAGACACACACACACACACAGTCATTGTACCAAACCACACAGAGCCAGCCCAGTCCCATGACTTACTGACCCGGTGACTAGGTAGTTTACTGAGACAACACATCCCAGCTGTCCAGCTGCTGAGGCCTGCTGCCGTAATGCTGGCTGGAATGTAGATGAGGAGGGGGGAGATGAAGAGGGATAGTGTATATGTGTGTGTGTGTGTGTATATATGTGTGTGTCGGTGTGTGTGAAGAGGCCTGAGATTACCTTGTCCCGTGACCTGTTCCTTCCTGTCTCACCCCAAAACACTAATCTCTCACACACACACGCACACGCACACACACACACTCACACGCACACACACACACACACGCAACCACATACACACAGACACACACACACACACACCCCAGCTTTTGGTTCTCATGATGAATGCCGGTTAACACAGTGGCAAACAGGTACACCGTCACACACACAGACACACACACACACACACAGACACACACACACACACACGCAACCCGGCTTTTGGTTCTCATGATGAATGCCGGTTAACACAGTGGCAAACAGGTACACCGTCACACACACACACACACACACACACACACACACACACACACACACACACACACACACACACACACACACACCCACCCAACCACATACACACACACACAGACACCCACACACACCCAACCACATACACACACACCCAACATCATACACACAGACACACACCCAACCACATACACACAGACACTAACAGGTACAGCACGGCGCTGCCAAGTTGTTCATCCATTAAAGAGAGGCATTTGGCAGGACATCAGTGATCCGTACCCAGTGAACCGTACCCAGTGCTCAGACATGTAGCAGAGAAATAATGACCCTGAAAAAACACTGAATACACACTCTGGAAAACACACACTCAAAAAACACACACTCTGGAACGGTGAGAGAGAAGGGAAAAGTACTTCCAGTAAGTCTGAGAAGACGGGCCTCATGCCAACACTTCACAAATGATTCCTTATTTAACTCTCTTCTTTCCAACACTTCACAAATGATTCCTTATTTAACTCTCTTCTTTCCAACACTTCACAAATGATTCCTTCTCAACTCCCATCCAACACTTCACAAATTATTCCTTCTCAACTCCCTTCCAACACTTCACAAATTATTCCTTCTCAACTCCCTTCCAACACTTCACAAATGATTCCTTATTTAACTCTCTTCTTTCCAACACTTCACAAATGATTCCTTCTCAACTCCCATCCAACACTTCACAAATGATTCCATCTCAATGTAATGAACACGATGGGAGACAGAGAGCTGGCAGCAGGTGTTTATTGTAAAGGACCGCAGGAGGAGGCAGGTAGCTGGGTCCAGGGGCAGGCAGAAGGTCGTACACAGGAGGAGGCAGGTAGCTGGGTCCAGGGGCAGGCAGAAGGTCATACACAGGATGAGGCAGGTAGCTGGGTCCAGGGGCAGGCAGAAGGTCATACACAGGAGGAGGCAGGTAGCTGGGTCCAGGGGCAGGCAGAAGGTCATACACAGGAGGTCCAACAAGGCACGAGTACAGGCATTGAAAAGGAGTCGTTAGTGAGACAGGCAAAATCTATCGTACATGGGAGGAGTAAATTATGGGAAAACCAGCCCTCCGACTAGAAGTGTGTCTCAAAACAAACAATACCTCACAGTGACGGGGTGCAAAGAACTGAACTAATTGGTGTGTGTAAATGACCTACAGGTGTGTGAACAGGTGATCAGAATTCAGGTGATTAGGATCTGGAGAGTGAGCTGCATTCAGGGGATCTAGGTGTTTGAGAGTGTGAGTTGGAAGCAGACGTTACAATCAACTCCCTTCCTTCACTGCACTTCACAAATTATATCTTCTTAACTCCTTTCCTTGAAATAATCACAGATCTAACTTTTTTTTTTAAAAGACAAATATTTAACCTTTCTTTATCTAGGCAAGTCAGTTTAAGAACAAATTCTTATTTACAATGACGGCCTACCGAGTAACAGTGGCTTAACTGCCTTGTTCAGGGGCAACAGGACAGATTTTGACCTCGTCGGCTCTGAAGGAGGGGAGATAAGGAGCTCTACATGGAGTGTGTAGTTGAAAAGCAGCTGGTTCTAACTACATAGATATCATCACATCAGAGCAGCTGTTCCAACTACATAGATATCATCACATCAGAGCAGCTGTTCCAACTACATAGATGTCATCACATCAGAGCAGCTGGTTCTAACTACATAGATATCATCACATCAGAGCAGCTGGTTCTAACTACATAGATATCATCACATCAGACCAGCTGTTCTAACTACATAGATATCATCACATCAGAGCAGCTGTTCTAACTACATAGATATCATCACATCAGGGCAGCTGTTCTAACTACATAGATATCATCACATCAGAACAGCTGGTTCCAACTACATAGATATCATCACATCAGAGCAGCTGTTCTAACTACATAGATATCATCACATCAGAGCAGCTGGTTCTAACTACATAGATATCATCACATCAGAGCAGCTGTTCTAACTACATAGATATCATCACATCAGAGCAGCTGTTCTAACTACATAGATATCATCACATCAGAGCAGCTGCTCCAACTACATAGATATCATCACATCAGAGCAGCTGTTCTAACTACATAGATATCATCACATCAGAGCAGCTGGTTCTAACTACATAGATATCAGAGCAGCTGTTCTAACTACATAGATATCTGAGCAGCTGTTCTAACTACATAGATATCAGAGCAGCTGTTCTAACTACATAGATATCATCACATCAGAGCAGCTGCTCCAACTACATAGATATCATCACATCAGAGCAGCTGTTCTAACTACATAGATATCATCACATCAGAGCAGCTGTTCTAACTACATAGATATCATCACATCAGAGCAGCTGGTTCTAACTACATAGATATCATCACATCAGAGCAGCTGGTTCTAACTACATAGATATCATCACATCAGAGCAGCTGGTTCTAACTACATAGATATCATCACATCAGAGCAGCTGGTTCCAACTACATAGATATCATCACATCAGAGCAGCTGGTTCTAACTACATAGATATCATCACATCAGAGCAGCTGTTCCAACTACATAGATATCAGAGCAGCTGTTCTAACTACATAGATATCATCACATCAGAGCAGCTGGTTCCAACTACATAGATATCATCACATCAGAGCAGCTGGTTCTAACTACATAGATATCATCACATCAGAGCAGCTGTTCTAACTACATAGATATCATCACATCAACACAGCTGTTCCAACTACATAGATATCATCACATCAGAGCACCTGGTCTAACTACATAGATATCATCACATCAGAGCAGCTGTTCTAACTACATAGATATCATCACATCAGAGCAGCTGCTCCAACTACATAGATATCATCACATCAGAGCAGCTGTTCCAAATACATAGATATCATCACATCAGAGCAGCTGGTCTAACTACATAGATATCAGAGCAGCTGGTTCTAACTACATAGATATCATCACATCAGAGCAGCTGTTCTAACTACATAGATATCATCTCATCAGAGCAGCTGTTCCAACTACATAGATATCATCACATCAGACCAGCTGTTCTAACTACATAGATATCATCACATCAGAGCAGCTGGTTCCAACTACATAGATATCATCACATCAGAGCAGCTGGTCTAACTACATAGATATCAGAGCAGCTGTTCCAACTACATAGATATCATCACATCAGAGCAGCTGTTCCAACTACATAGATATCATCACATCAGAGCAGCTGTTCTAACTACATAGATATCAGAGCAGCTGTTCCAACTACATAGATATCATCACATCAGAGCAGCTGTTCTAACTACATAGATATCATCACATCAGAGCAGCTGGTTCTAACTACATAGATATCATCACATCAGAGCAGCTGCTCCAACTACATAGATATCATCACATCAGAGCAGCTGGTTCCAACTACATAGATATCATCACATCAGAGCAGCTGTTCTAACTACATAGATATCATCACATCAGAGCAGCTGGTTCCAACTACATAGATATCATCACATCAGAGCAGCTGTTCTAACTACATAGATATCAGAGCAGCTGTTCCAACTGCATAGATATCATCACATCAGAGCAGCTGTTCCAACTACATAGATATCATCACATCAGAGCAGCTGTTCTAACTACATAGATATCAGAGCAGCTGTTCCAACTACATAGATATCATCACATCAGAGCAGCTGTTCTAACTACATAGATATCATCACATCAGAGCAGCTGTTCTAACTACATAGATATCATCACATCAGAGCAGCTGTTCTAACTACATAGATATCATCACATCAGAGCAGCTGTTCTAACTACATAGATATCAGAGCAGCTGTTCCAACTACATAGATATCATCACATCAGAGCAGCTGTTCTAACTACATAGATATCAGAGCAGCTGTTCCAACTACATAGATATCATCACATCAGAGCAGCTGTTCTAACTACATAGATATCAGAGCAGCTGTTCTAACTACATAGATATCATCACATCAGAGCAGCTGGTTCTAACTACATAGATATCATCACATCAGAGCAGCTGGTTCCAACTACATAGATATCATCACATCAGAGCAGCTGTTCTAACTACATAGATATCAGAGCAGCTGTTCCAACTACATAGATATCATCACATCAGAGCAGCTGTTCCAACTACATAGATATCATCACATCAGAGCAGCTGTTCTAACTACATAGATATCAGAGCAGCTGTTCCAACTACATAGATATCATCACATCAGAGCAGCTGTTCTAACTACATAGATATCATCACATCAGAGCAGCTGGTTCTAACTACATAGATATCATCACATCAGAGCAGCTGGTTCTAACTACATAGATATCATCACATCAGAGCAGCTGCTCCAACTACATAGATATCATCACATCAGAGCAGCTGTTCCAACTACATAGATATCATCACATCAGAGCAGCTGTTCTAACTACATAGATATCATCACATCAGAGCAGCTGGTTTTAACTACATAGATATCATCACATCAGAGCAGCTGGTTCTAACTACATAGATATCATCACATCAGAGCAGCTGGTTCCAACTACATAGATATCATCACATCAGACCAGCTGTTCTAACTACATAGATATCATCACATCAGACCAGCTGTTCTAACTACATAGATATCATCACATCAGAGCAGCTGTTCTAACTACATAGATATCATCACATCAGAGCAGCTGTTCTAACTACATAGATATCATCACATCAGAGCAGCTGTTCTAACTACATAGATATCATCACATCAGAGCAGCTGGTTCTAACTACATAGATATCATCACATCAACACAGCTGTTCCAACTACATAGATATCATCACATCAGAGCAGCTGTTCTAACTACATAGATATCATCACATCAGAGCAGCTGTTCTAACTACATAGATATCATCACATCAGAGCAGCTGTTCTAACTACATAGATATCATCAGATCAGAGCAGCTGGTTCTAACTACATAGATATCATCACATCAGAGCAGCTGTTCTAACTACATAGATATCATCACATCAGAGCAGCTGTTCTAACTACATAGATATCATCACATCAGAGCAGCTGTTCTAACTACATAGATATCATCACATCAGAGCAGCTGGTTCCAACTACATAGATATCATCACATCAGAGCAGCTGGTTCCAACTACATAGATATCATCACATCAGAGCAACTGGTTCCAACTACATAGATATCATCACATCAGAGCAGCTGTTCTAACTTCATAGATATCATAGCAGCTGGTTCTAACTACATAGATATCAGAGCAGCTGTTCCAACTACATAGATATCATCACATCAGAGCAGCTGTTCCAACTACATAGATATCATCACATCAGAGCAGCTGGTTCTAACTACATAGATATCATCACATCAGAGCAGCTGTTCTAACTACATAGATATCATCACATCAGAGCAGCTGTTCTAACTACATAGATATCATCACATCAGAGCAGCTGGTTCTAACTACATAGATATCATCACATCAGAGCAGCTGTTCCAACTACATAGATATCATCACATCAGAGCAGCTGGTTCTAACTACATAGATATCATCACATCAGAGCAGCTGTTCCAACTACATAGATATCATCACATCAGAGCAGCTGGTTCTAACTACATAGATATCATCACATCAACACAGCTGGTTCTAACTACATAGATATCATCACATCAGAGCAGCTGTTCTAACTACATAGATATCATCACATCAACACAGCTGGTTCTAACTACATAGATATCATCACATCAGAGCAGCTGTTCCAACTACATAGATATCATCACATCAGAGCAGCTGTTCCAACTACATAGATATCATCACATCAGAGCAGCTGTTCTAACTACATAGATATCATCACATCAGAGCAGCTGTTCCAACTACATAAATATCATCACATCAGAGCAGCTGTTCCAACTACATAGATATCATCACATCAGATCAGCTGTTCTAACTACATAGATATCATCACATCAGAGCAGCTGGTTCCAACTACATAGATATCAGAGCAGCTGGTTCTAACTACATAGATATCATCACATCAGAGCAGCTGTTCCAACTACATAGATATCATCACATCAGAGCAGCTGTTCCAACTACATAGATATCATCACATCAGAGCAGCTGTTCTAACTACATAGATATCATCACATCAGAGCAGCTGTTCCAACTACATAGATATCATCACATCAGAGCAGCTGTTCTAACTACATAGATATCATCACATCAGAGCAGCTGTTCCAACTACATAGATATCATCACATCAGAGCAGCTGGTTCTAACTACATAGATATCAGAGCAGCTGTTCTAACTACATAGATATCTGAGCAGCTGTTCTAACTACATAGATATCAGAGCAGCTGTTCTAACTACATAGATATCATCACATCAGAGCAGCTGCTCCAACTACATAGATATCATCACATCAGAGCAGCTGTTCTAACTACATAGATATCATCACATCAGAGCAGCTGTTCTAACTACATAGATATCATCACATCAGAGCAGCTGGTTCTAACTACATAGATATCAGAGCAGCTGTTCTAACTACATAGATATCATCACATCAGAGCAGCTGGTTCCAACTACATAGATATCATCACATCAGAGCAGCTGGTTCCAACTACATAGATATCATCACATCAGAGCAGCTGGTTCCAACTACATAGATATCATCACATCAGAGCAGCTGGTTCCAACTACATAGATATCAGAGCAGCTGTTCCAACTACATAGATATCATCACATCAGAGCAGCTGGTTCTAACTACATAGATATCATCACATCAGAGCAGCTGGTTCCAACTACATAGATATCAGAGCAGCTGGTTCCAACTACATAGATATCATCACATCAGAGCAGCTGGTTCTAACTACATAGATATCATCACATCAGAGCAGCTGTTCCAACTACATAGATATCATCACATCAGAGCAGCTGTTCCAACTACATAGATATCATCACATCAGAGCAGCTGGTTCTAACTACATAGATATCATCACATCACAGCAGCTGGTTCTAACTACATAGATATCATCACATCAGAGCAGCTGTTCCAACTACATAGATATCATCACATCAGAGCAGCTGTTCCAACTACATAGATATCATCACATCAGAGCAGCTGGTTCTAACTACATAGATATCATCACATCAGAGCAGCTGTTCCAACTACATAGATATCATCACATCAGAGCAGCTGTTCTAACTACATAGATATCATCACATCAGAGCAGCTGGTTCTAACTACATAGATATCATCACATCAGAGCAGCTGTTCCAACTACATAGATATCATCACATCAGAGCAGCTGTTCTAACTACATAGATATCATCACATCACAGCAGCTGTTCTAACTACATAGATATCATCACATCAGAGCAGCTGGTTCCAACTACATAGATATCATCACATCAGAGCAGCTGGTTCTAACTACATAGATATCATCACATCAGAGCAGCTGGTTCTAACTACATAGATATCAGAGCAGCTGTTCTAACTACATAGATATCATCACATCAGAGCAGCTGGTTCTAACTACATAGATATCATCACATCAGAGCAGCTGGTTCTAACTACATAGATATCATCACATCAGAGCAGCTGGTTCTAACTACATAGATATCATCACATCAGAGCAGCTGGTTCCAACTACATAGATATCATCACATCAGAGCAGCTGGTTCCAACTACATAGATATCATCACATCAGAGCAGCTGGTTCCAACTACATAGATATCATCACATCAGAGCAGCTGTTCTAACTACATAGATATCATCACATCAGAGCAGCTGGTTATAACTACATAGATATCATCACATCAGAGCAGCTGGTTCCAACTACATAGATATCAGAGCAGCTGTTCCAACTACATAGATATCATCACATCAGAGCAGCTGGTTCTAACTACATAGATATCATCACATCAGAGCAGCTGGTTCCAACTACATAGATATCAGAGCAGCTGGTTCCAACTACATAGATATCATCACATCAGAGCAGCTGGTTCTAACTACATAGATATCATCACATCAGAGCAGCTGTTCCAACTACATAGATATCATCACATCAGAGCAGCTGTTCTAACTACATAGATATCATCACATCAGAGCAGCTGTTCTAACTACATAGATATCATCACATCAACACAGCTGTTCCAACTACATAGATATCATCACATCAGAGCAGCTGTTCTAACTACATAGATATCATCACATCAGAGCAGCTGTTCTAACTACATAGATATCATCACATCAGAGCAGCTGTTCTAACTACATAGATATCATCACATCAGAGCAGCTGGTTCCAACTACATAGATATCATCACATCAGAGCAGCTGGTTCTAACTACATAGATATCATCACATCAGAGCAGCTGGTTCCAACTACATAGATATCATCACATCAGAGCAGCTGGTTCCAACTACATAGATATCATCACATCAGAGCAGCTGTTTCTAACTACATAGATATTATCACATCAGAGCAGCTGTTCTAACTACATAGATATCATCACATCAGAGCAGCTGTTCTAACTACATAGATATCATCACATCAGAGCAGCTGTTCCAACTACATAGATATCATCACATCAGAGCAGCTGGTTCCAACTACATAGATATCATCACATCAGACCAGCTGTTCCAACTACATAGATATCATCACATCAGAGCAGCTGGTTCCAACTACATAGATATCATCACATCAGATCAGCTGGTTCTAACTACATAGATATCATCACATCAGAGCAGCTGGTTCTAACTACATAGATATCATCACATCAGATCAGCTGGTTCTAACTACATAGATATCATCACATCAGAGCAGCTGGTCCAACTACATAGATATCATCACATCAGATCAGCTGGTTCTAACTACATAGATATCATCACATCAGAGCAGCTGGTTCTAACTACATAGATATCATCACATCAGAGCAGCTGTTCTAACTACATAGATATCATCACATCAACACAGCTGTTCCAACTACATAGATATCATCACATCAGAGCAGCTGTTCTAACTACATAGATATCATCACATCAGAGCAGCTGTTCTAACTACATAGATATCATCACATCAGAGCAGCTGTTCTAACTACATAGATATCATCACATCAGAGCAGCTGGTTCCAACTACATAGATATCATCACATCAGAGCAGCTGGTTCTAACTACATAGATATCATCACATCAGAGCAGCTGGTTCCAACTACATAGATATCATCACATCAGAGCAGCTGGTTCCAACTACATAGATATCATCACATCAGAGCAGCTGTTTCTAACTACATAGATATTATCACATCAGAGCAGCTGTTCTAACTACATAGATATCATCACATCAGAGCAGCTGTTCTAACTACATAGATATCATCACATCAGAGCAGCTGTTCCAACTACATAGATATCATCACATCAGAGCAGCTGGTTCCAACTACATAGATATCATCACATCAGACCAGCTGTTCCAACTACATAGATATCATCACATCAGAGCAGCTGGTTCCAACTACATAGATATCATCACATCAGATCAGCTGGTTCTAACTACATAGATATCATCACATCAGAGCAGCTGGTTCTAACTACATAGATATCATCACATCAGATCAGCTGGTTCTAACTACATAGATATCATCACATCAGAGCAGCTGGTCCAACTACATAGATATCATCACATCAGATCAGCTGGTTCTAACTACATAGATATCATCACATCAGAGCAGCTGGTTCTAACTACATAGATATCATCAGATCAGAGCAGCTGTTCCAACTACATAGATATCATCACATCAGATCAGTCGTACCACATCAGTGTTGACTTTAGGGGAGGCAGGATTCTGTTTCTAAACTATGGAACACTACCTAGTGATACAGGGGATCTCTCTCAATGTGTGTTCCTGGGATTCTTCACATCCTCTCTCCCTATTGGACAAGGAGGTCCAAGGTCCAATGACAACGAGGTAGGAAGAGGATGCAAGGAATCAAGGAACAAAATGATTGAGATCAGATATTTATTAATCCTTTAGCACAACACAGCAGACTCCAATAATCAACTCATCATGGAGCTTCATTTGTGGAGTCAGGTGTGTAGTGCTGGGGCCTAAACAGCATGTACCTCTCTACTAGTAGAATCAGGTGTGTAGTGCTGGGACCTAAACAACATGTACCTCTCTACTAGTAGAATCAGGTGTATAGTGCTGGGCCCTAAACAACATGTACCTCTCTACTAGTAGAATCAGGTGTGTAGTGCTGGGGCCTAACAACATGTACCTCTCTACTAGTAGAATCAGGTGTGTAGTGCTGGGGCCTAAACAACATGTACCTCTCTACTAGTAGAATCAGGTGTGTAGTGCTGGGGCCTAACAACATGTACCTCTCTACTAGTAGAATCAGGTGTGTAGTGCTGGGACCTAAACAACATGTACCTCTCTACTAGTAGAATCAGGTGTGTAGTGCTGGGGCCTAAACAACATGTACCTCTCTACTAGTAGAATCAGGTGTGTAGTGCTGGGGCCTAAACAACATGTACCTCTCTACTAGTAGAATCAGGTGTGTAGTGCTGGGGCCTAAACAACATGCACCTCTCTACTAGTAGAATCAGGTGTGTAGTGCTGGGGCCTAAACAACATGTACGTGTTCTAATGGTTTAGTCTAGGACTGAGTGTTGGACAATCTGATCCTAGATCTGTTGCTATAAGGCATTCTGTGATAATAAGAATCTTTGCTATTATACCCCTCGGGGACTTTTATTTTTTCATAGAGGCCCAATGGTTAAGTCTAGGACTGAGCGTTGGACAATCTGATCCTAGATCTGTTGCTATAAGGCCTTCTGTGATAATAAGAATCTTTGCTATTATACCCCTCGGGGACTTTTATCTTGGAGTAGAGGCACAGTGATGTAAGTGGCCCAATGGTTAAGTCTAGGACTTAGCGTTGGACAATCTGATCCTAGATCTGTTGCTAAAAGGCCTTCTGTGATAATAAGAATCCCTGCTATTATACCCCTCGGGGACTTTTATCTTGGAGTAGAGGCACAGTGATGTAAGTGGCCCAATGGTTAAGTCTAGGACTTAGCGTTGGACAATCTGATCCTAGATCTGTTGCTAAAAGGCCTTCTGTGATAATAAGAATCCCTGCTATTATACCCCTCGGGGACTTTTATCTTGGAGTAGAGGCACAGTGATGTAAGTGTCCAAGTGTTCAATTCACAACCAAGGTGCTCTTTAAGTGTGTGTGTGTGTGTGTGTGTGTGTGTGTGTGTGTGTGTGTGTGTGTGTGTGTGTGTGTGTGTGTGTGTGTGTGTGTGTGAGCGTGCCCCAGGCAGTATGTCCTGGCTCTTATTTCCAGCCCTACGACATTGCAAAATGGCCGCTCGGAATTTCACTTCCAGGTGTGCTCTGGTGAGAGAAGGGGATGTTTACAGGTACACAGAATGGCACGTGTGTGTGTGTGTGTGTGTGTGTGTGTGTGTGTGTGTGTGTGTGTGTGTGTGTGTGTGTGTGTATGTGTAATTGAGTGTGTTTGCACGTGTCAGCATGGGTTTAGGTGTGTGTGTGTGTGTGTGTGTGTGTGTGTGTGTGTGTGTGTGTGTGTGTGTGTGTGTGCCAGCGTGTGTGTGTGCTGGTAATAGTATTGGGGTCGTCAGAGAGTATACCTCCATGGAATGTTGGAGGAGAGGGGGAGTCGGTGTCGCGACAAGCCCAGACACGTGCCTCTGTGCCTGCATGTCCACGGGACGGCGCTCCTTTAGCAGGTCTGGTGCCCTGGAGGAACCAAGTTTGGATCCCAACACATCATGTCACATCTAACTATATTTAAACATCTTAGTGTTGTCTGGGCCTCTCACTTAAACCATTGGTCCAGGGGAGAGAGGAAGGGAAGGGGGAGAGGGGGAGATAGAAGGAGAGGAAGGGGGTGAGTAGGGAGAGATGAAAGGTGGTAAGGAGAGATAGAAAGAGATGAAGGGGTGAGTATGGAGAGATGGAAGGGGGTGAGTATGGAGAGATAGAAGGAGATGAAGGGGGTGAGTATGGAGAGATAGAAGGAGAGGAAGGGGGTGAGTATGGAGAGATAGAAGGAGAGGATGGGGGTGAGTATGGAGAGATGGAAGGAGAGGAAGGGGGTGAGTATGGAGAGATAGAAGGAGATGAAGGGGGTGAGTATGGAGAGATAGAAGGGGGTGAGTATGGAGAGATAGAAGGAGAGGAAGGGGGTGAGTATGGAGAGATAGAAGGGGGTGAGTATGGAGAGATGGAAGGAGAGGAAGGGGGTGAGTATGGAGAGATAGAAGGAGAGGAAGGGGGTATGGAGAGATAGAAGGAGAGGAAGGGGGTGAGTAGGGAGAGATAGAAGGAGATGAAGTGGGTGAGTATGGAGAGATAGAAGGAGATGAAGGGGGTGAGTATGGAGAGATAGAAGGAGAGGAAGGGGGTGAGTAGGGAGAGATAGAAGGAGATGAAGGGGGTGAGTATGGAGAGATGGAAGGAGAGGAAGGGGGTGAGTATGGAGAGATAGAAAGAGAGGAAGGGGGTGAGTATGGAGAGATAGAAGGAGAGGAAGGGGGTGAGTATGGAGAGATAGAAGGGGGTGAGTATGGAGAGATAGAAGGAGAGGAAGGGGGTGAGTAGGGAGAGATAGAAGGAGAGGAAGGGGGTGAGTATGGAGCGATAGAAGGAGAGGAAGGGGGTGAGTATGGAGAGATAGAAGGGGGTGAGTAGGGAGAGATAGAAGGAGAGGAAGGGGGTGAGTATGGAGAGATAGAAGGAGAGGAAGGGGGTGAGTATGGAGAGATAGAAGGAGAGGAAGGGGGTGAGTATGGAGAGATGGAAGGAGAGGAAGGGGGTGAGTATGGAGAGATGGAAGGAGAGGAAGGGGGTGAGTAAGGAGAGATAGAAGGGGGTGAGTATGGAGAGATAGAAGGAGAGGAAGGGGGTGAGTATGGAGAGATGGAAGGAGAGGATGGGGGTGAGTATGGAGAGATAGAAGGAGAGGAAGAGGGTGAGTATGGAGAGATAGAAGGGGGTGAGTGTGGAGAGATAGAAGGAGAGGAAGGGGGTGAGTAGGGATAGATGGAAGGAGAGGAAGGGGGTGAGTAGGGAGAGATAGAAGGAGAGGAAGGGGGTGAGTATGGAGAGATGGAAGGAGAGGAAGGGGGTGAGTATGGAGAGATGGAAGGAGAGGAAGGGGTGAGTAGGGAGAGATGGAAGGAGAGGAAGGGGGTGAGTATGGAGAGATAGAAGGAGAGGAAGGGGTGAGTAGGGAGAGATGGAAGGAGAGGAAGGGGGTGAGTATGGAGAGATGGAAGGAGAGGAGGGGGGTAAGTATGGAGAGATAGAAGGAGAGGAAAACCCAACCCCAGTCAGTAAATACCTGTGTGTGTGTGTGTGTGTGTGTGTGTGTGTGTGTGTGTGTGTGTGTGTGTGTGTGTGTGTGTGTGTGTGTGTGTGTGTGACTGAGTGAGTGAGTGAGTGAGTGAGTGAGTGAGTGAGTGAGTGAGTGAGTGAGTGAGTGAGTGAGTGAGAGAGAGAGAGAGAGAGAGAGAGAGAGATTCTCTGTTTAGTTGTTATCAGATCCAGCATTGTGTAAGAAGAGAGGATTAGGGTTCACAGCACTGTGAGAACAAGAGGGTGCTGGATAACACAAACACACACACACACACACACACACACACACACACACACACACACACACACACACACACACACACACACACACACACACACACACACACACACACACACACACACACACCACACACCACACACACACACACACACACACACACCACACACCACACACACACACACACACACATATAAACACACACACACACACACCCTAGCAGAGCTGAGGGGGGACAGGGTGCTCTACTGCCACCATCATTATTTCTCAGTGTTTGACAGTGTTTGACAGCCCTAACCCTAACCTGATACCAGCCCTAACCTGATACCAGCCCTAACCTGATACCACGGGGTTATAACCTGATACCAGCCCTAACCCTAACCTGATACCACGGGGTGATAACCTAATACCAGCCCTAACCCTAACCTGATACCAGCCCAAACCCTAACCTGATACCAGCCATAACCCTAACCTGATACCACGGGGTGATAACCTGATACCAGCCCTAACCTGATACCACAGGGTGATAACCTGATACCACGGGGTGATAACCTGATACCACGGGGTGATAACCTGATATCAGCCCTAACCCTAACCTGATACCAGCCCTAACCCTAACATGATACCAGCGCTAACCCTAACCTGATACCACGGGGTGATGACCTGATACCAGCCCAAACCTGTAACCATGGGGTGTTTACCTGATACCAGCCCAAACCCTAACCTGATACCAGCCCAAACTCTAACCTGATACCAGCCCAAACTCTAACCTGATACCAGCCCAAACCCTAACCTGATACCAGCCCTAACCCTAACCTGATACCAGCCCAAACTCTAACCTGATACCAGCCCAAACCCTAACCTGATACCACAGGGTGATAACCTGATACCAGCCCTATCCCTAACCTGATACCAGCCCAAACTCTAACCTGATACCAGCCCAAACTCTAACCTGATACCAGCCCAAACTCTAACCTGATACCAGCCCAAACCCTAACCTGATACCAGCCCTAACCCTAACCTGATACCAGCCCAAACTCTAACCTGATACCAGCCCAAACTCTAACCTGATACCAGCCCTAACCCTAACCTGAGACCAGCCCAAACTCTAACCTGATACCAGCCCAAACCCTAACCTGATACCACAGGGTGATAACCTGATACCAGCCCTATCCCTAAGCCCAAACTCTAACCTGATACCAGCCCAAACTCTAACCTGATACCAGCCCAAACTCTTACCTGATACCAGCCCAAAACCTAACCTGATACCACAGGGTGATAAACTGAAACAATGCGTTGTCCAATTTACGAAAAATATTGCCGTAAATAGTGTGATTTGCGTCACAACTAAATAAACGATAGAGCATAATATGAAACGATAGACGGTTTTCTATCATCACACGATATACTGTACATACTACCTTTAATCAGCCTGACTAACCGGTGCCGGTATATAGTCTCCCTACTGTATATAGCCTCTCTACTGTTATAGCCTCTCTACTGTATATAGCCTCTCTACTGTATATAGCCTCTCTACTGCATATAGCCTCTCTACTGTATATAGCCTCTCTACTGTATATAGCCTCTCTACTGCATATAACCTCTCTACTGTATATAGCCTCTCTACTGTATATAGCCTCTCTACTGTATATAGCCTGTCTTTTTACTGTTGTTTTATTTCTTTACTTATCTATTGTTCACCTAATAACTTTTTCTGCACTGTTGGTTAGAGGCTGTAAGTCAGCATTTCACTGTGAGGTCTACACTGTTGGATAGAGCCTGTAAGTCAGCATTTCACTGTGAGGTCTACACTGTTGGTTAAGGGCTTGTCAGTAAGCATTTCACTGTGAGGTCTACACTGTTGGTTAAGGGCTTGTCAGTAAAGCATTTCACTGTAAGGTCTACACTGTTGGTTAAGGGCTTGTAAGTAAGCATTTCACTGTGAGGTCTACACTATTGTTCAGAGCCTGTAAGTAAGCATTTCACTGTGAGGTCTACACTATTGGTTAGAGCCTGTAAGTCAGCATTTCACTGTGAGGTCTACACTGTTGGTTAAGGGCTTGTCAGTAAGCATTTCACTGTGAGGTCTACACTGTTGGTTAAGGGCTTGTAAGTAAGCATTTCACTGTGAGGTCTACACTATTGGTTAGAGCCTGTAAGTAAGCATTTCACTGTGAGGTCTACACTATTGGTTAGAGCCTGTAAGTAAGCATTTCACTGTAAGGTCTGTACAGTATACGCCTTCATCCAATGTGTAGAATGGAATGGAACTGAGAGTCATGACCATGGGCTATTCCTCACTATAACGTGTACAGCAGAAAGATGTCAGTTATTTAGTCTGCCCCCAGGTGTTTAGGGAGAGGTGTTTAGGGAGAGGTGTTTAGGGAGAGGTGTTTAGGGAGAGGTGTTTAGGGAGCGGTGTTTAGGGAGAGGTGTTTAGGGAGAGGTGTTTAGGGAGAGGTGTTTAGGGAGAGGTGTCACTCCGCCCCCAGGTGTTTAGGGAGAGGTGTCACTCCGCCCCCAGGTGTTTAGGGAGAGGTGTCACTCCGCCCCCAGGTGTTTAGGGAGAGGTGTCACTCCGCCCCCAGGTGTTTAGGGAGAGGTGTCACTCCGCCCCCAGGTGTTTAGGGAGAGGTGTCACTCCGCCCCCAGGTGTTTAGGGAGAGGTGTCACTCCGCCCCCAGGTGTTTAGGGAGAGGTGTCACTCCGCCCCCAGGTGTTTAGGGAGAGGTGTCACTCCGCCCCCAGGTGTTTAGGGAGAGGTGTCACTCCGCCCCCAGGTGTTTAGGGAGAGGTGTCACTCCGCCCCCAGGTGTTTAGGGAGAGGTGTCACTCCGCCCCCAGGTGTTTAGGGAGAGGTGTCACTCCGCCCCCAGGTGTTTAGGGAGAGGTGTCACTCCGCCCCCAGGTGTTTAGAGAGAGGTGTCACTCCGCCCCCAGGTGTTTAGGGAGAGGTGTCACTCCGCCCCCAGGTGTTTAGGGAGAGGTGTCACTCCGCCCCCATTAGTAAAATCTTTTTCTTTACTGTTGTATTCGACATGACAAATAAAGTTTGATTTGATTTGATTTCCA